>NC_090175.1:44868318-45143318 GCF_024679245.1 Pseudorasbora parva | reverse complement strand
ATTAAATATATGTTTAAGTAAAGTGGACAGAATTATTATTTTTTATTTTTTTTGAGTGTGTGAATGTGTGTTTGTGTGGTACAAAAATTTAAGGGAACCTTCGCTCACATATTGACCAAGCTATCCATCAATATAACATATCTCTAAAATATTTCTGTTTAACACACATTTCTTTTTCAAAAGAGCTTTGGAAAATTATGGATAAGTGGACTGGGTTTATTTGAAACCAGTCTACTGTTACTATAGACTCAGCATCACAAACGCCCTCCATCCTCACTGTCTGTGTTCACAAGTCCACCCACTTACATTTGTAAATCAAAATTAACAGTCTGAAAATGTATGCCAAATGCAAAAAGTGATTCCACATTTTTATTTTTTATTTTTGTTTACAAAAAGGACACATTAAAATAGCTATATTATAACCCATATTAAATTGAAGATACAAGCCTGTGACCATTTGTGGGCTGAATTGTAATATTACAAAAAAGCAAATGGATCATTTGGGTCATTTTATATATATATATATATATATATATATATATATATATATATATATATATATATATATATATATATATATATATATATATATATATATATATATATATATATATATATATATTTATTTATTTATTTATTTATTTATTTATTTATTTATTTATTTATTTTTTAATTATTTTTATTTTTTATTTTTTGGGTGCATTAAGTGAAACATTTGAATCTTAAATAAAGGGTGAAGAAAAAATAATAATAATATCAGTGAAAATTTCTAAATCACAATCACTGAGCAACTTTTTTATTGTCATGTGACCAAAATAATAAAATACAACAGAAAGGGCCCCAAAGTAGGCGTGGTTACACTCAAAGTAACCACGCCCTTAATTATACAGAACTTTAAGGCTTTATATAATGTAAACGAATGAGTCATAAAAAAATTCACCTCCCTCACAGTTGTCATGAAAGGCAAAATTAGTATAGGCCAAAACCACAATTTTTCCCAGGCTGTAAACATGTTTTTTTCTGCTGTAAAGTTGGGAATTTTAACATGGGGCTCAATGAGATTCTGCTCCCTTCTGGAGCCTGTCCCTAGTGAGCAGTTGAGGAATTGCAGTTTTGCAGTTTACATTACTTCCGTATTAGCCTCAAGAGAGATTGCGGGAGGGTGCCACTTGGTTGAAAAATTTGGGGGTTGTAACTGATGAATTTGAATGGGGGGGGGGGTTCTCCTCCTTATCAACTACGCCCCTGAAGCCCGCCCACACAACTGAGTTTGGGAAATTCGGTCTGGACTTAATCCGTTGTTAAGCAACTATGCTCGAACAGGAGCTGTTCATACCAATCAAATTGTCAGGGGTCAGGGCATTATATGATGATGGACAGATGATCAACAGTAATGAAAGCATTCAAAGAAAGCTTGGGTTGAATTCGTTCTAATCCTAAACAGAGAACTTGTTCGTATACGCATTCAGCTTTACTATTTCTCTAAAAAATGATGATCATATTTTGGTAAGTACTCCATATCCTTAAATTATTTTTACAACACTGGCAAAGATTGTTTACACTCATCTTTATTCTTCTGCCAGTGTGCCTGCATTTTATTTTTCCTGTTTCGGTTGAAACACTCCATCAAACGTCCAACCTATTTTTTGAAACTTTGTCCATGGTTAGGATTTGAATCCAAGTCTTTAACAGTGTAAAATGTTCAGTATGCATGAAACAGCATTTCACCCCCCCCCCCCCCCCAACACTCGGCCCTGCTCTGCTTCATACTACAATACTACAGTAACGTTAAAGCTACACTGTGTGATATTTTCCCCAATCTAGCGGTGTAAAGGTATATGACAATCCAGTGAATAATAGTTTCTGTTCCTCTCAATTCTGATTTCGTTTTAACTCCTACGGTGGCCGATTTAGTCCAAGATTAACATGGCTTCCAGTTCGACCTCGTTCATGACTGCCATCGGATGTTAAAACGCGAAAAGCAAAGCTTGAATTTATGGGTATGTCCCTCTTTGGCTAATGTACTTTCAAGACGGAGGGGCAACATGGCGATCAACATTCGAACCCCCACCCGTATGTATTTTCAATGGCATATTATAATCTTATTATAAAATGAAAATACTTTATTACTTGAAAGAAGTAAATACACATTAATGAGCACATATATTTTTGAAATAACTAAGTGTTTTTAGCTAAGAATAAACTAAAAAAGTTACACAGTGTATGTCCTATCTCGATTCAACCACCCGCTGTGAGGTGAAGGTGAAGACCACTTGCCCCAAGATTCTGTGCTCAAACTTGGCATCATCAAACTATGCCTTTGTTTTGAATAGGCGACCTCTAGCGGACAGAAAAGTTACATAGTGCACCTTTAATCTCAACTTGCTTTTTGCATTTTTAAGATAAAAAAAAAGTTGTTAAAGGATTAGTTCACTTTAAAAGGAAAATTACCCCATGATTCACTCCCCCTCAAGCCATAACCTTCTTCTTTCTGATGAACACAATCAGAGATATATGAATGAATATCCTGGCACTTACACGCTTAATAATGGCAGGGTGCATCAATCCATCCATCCATCCATACATCCAAACATCCATCCATCCATACATACATCCATACAGCCATACATCCATCTATCCATCAAAATTGTACTCCACATGGCACGGGGTTTAATATAGGTCTTCTGAAGAGAATCGATGAGTTTTGGGGAGAAAAACTTTATAAAGTAAAATATCAAGCTTCCACCAGACCACCTTCCGTATTCAACGTGAACAGAAAGTGTAGCACCTCTCGCAGTTCAAAATGACGGCCGATTGTTACGCCAGTTATGTTTTTTACTTAAGTTGAATAAGGAAGACAGCCTGGCGGAAGCTATATTTTACTTTATAATGTGTTAAATATGGATATGTTTCTTACAAAACCCCATCGATTTGCTTCAGAAGGCCTTTATTAACACCCAGAGCCGCGAGGAGTACGTTTATGAGGGATGGATGCACTTTTTTGAGCTTCAAACTCAATGGACCCCATCAGTGCCATTATAAAGCGTAGAAGCATCAGGATATTTATTAATATAACTCTGACTGTTTTCATCAGAAAGAAGAAAGTCAAATACACCTGGGATGGCTTGAGGAAAATTTCATTTCAAAGTGAACTATTCCTTTATCATCTGTTAACATTGAGACAAATCAGACCTTATTGTATCTCTTGTTTTTTTATTTTTTTATTTTTTATTTTATTTACCATGCCAAAGTTGGGCTTACATGTATTCAAGGTACAAGGAAAGCATTTTACCATCTGATGGTTGCAACTCTTGACATCCTCTGTAGAAAACGGTTTAAACTTTCATAAAAAAAAAAAAAAAAGATTTTTGTTTTAAATGCATAATGGTACAGGAAGATGGTATACTTTAGTTTAGGCTCCAATTCTCATGATTAACTTGTTGTTTATTAACATGCGTATAACTAGGATATTGTCTTTTATTAGTACTTATAAAGCACATATCAATGCCTTATTCTGCATGACCTTACAATCCTACCCAATACCTAAATGTTAAAGGGTTAGTTTACCCCAAAATGAAATTTCTTTCATTAATGACTCACCCCAGTGTCGTTCCACACCTGTAAGACCTCTGTTTATCCTCGGAACACAGTTTAAGATATTTTAGATTTAGTCCAAAGGCCTTTCTGTCCTTTGAATGTAAGTCTATGCCACTGCTGTCCACGTCCAGAAGTCCACGTCCAGACATCAAAATGTATTGTCAACGCTTCAAAAGAGTCCAACTAACCAACAGATGTCACGTATGGACTACTTTGATGATGTTTTCATTACCTTCAGGACGTGGACAGCAGTGGCATACTCTTACATTTAAAGGACAGAAAGGCCTTTGGACTAAATCTAAAATATCTTAAACTGTGTTCCGATGATGAACAGAGGTCTTACAGGTGTGGAACGACATTAGGGTGAGTCATTAATGAAAGAAATTCTTTTTTTTTTTTTTTTTTTTTGGGTGAACTAACCATTTAAATGCTACAAAAACTACTTTACTAACTATTAATAAGCAGTAAATTGGGAGTTTATTGAGGCGAAAGTCATATTTAATAGTGAATATGTGTTCCCTATAGCCACTTTACGTGTTACCATCCTACCCAATACCTAAATTTAAAAACTACCAGACCCACTTTTTATTAGGTGGCCTTAACTACTATGTACTAACATTGTAATTAATCATTTGATACAATGGACTTATTGTGTACATACATGTTTTTACATTGTACTTGCATTTAAAAAAATAACTGCATGTAATTACATCTGTATTCAATTTCTGTAGTTACATTTATAATTACACAGTTGGCACTTCCCTTACACCTTACCCTACCCTTAAACTGACCCATACCACCACACCTGTCCCTAACTCTACCCGTATCTCACCTCAATATCAGCAAAGGTGTTTTGCAATACAATTTGAACACATTAAGTACATTGTACTTATTTTTTGATGTAAGTACTTAAGGCCACCTAATATAAAGTGGGGCCAAACTACGTTACTAAATACTAATAAGCAGCAGTTACACTGTAAAAAATTATTTAGAAAAAAAGTTACCAGGTTGCCTTAAAATTTTGAGTTCATTGAAATAAAAATTTTGAGTTAATAAAATGCAAACACAAAAACATTGTTTATAGTTAGAATTGGAGATCAACTAAAGTATGGTCAAAAATATTTTTTATCATTTATCATCTCAGGCATTCTTATTTGTCACTCATGCATATTGCATATACAATTGTGAATTGCAGTATACTTATAAATAAAATAATATATAATAAGTAATACAATTATATTCATTAATTTTGAGTGTTTGAGAACTTGTGCTGAATATACCATAGTTTACAACATTTGTTCCGCATAAAGAAATAACTTTTTTGATGAGTGTTATGGAATCGTGTCTTATTTAATGTAACAGTTGAATTTACTGCGCATCTTGGTAGATCAAAGTATACCGCTGCACTGATTTTAAGTCAGAGCACGACAGGCAGGCTCTTTTAACTTCCGTAGAAACGGATTTCCTGAACTGCATCTACAGCTTGTCTTTGCAGATTTACAAGCTCCATCTGTACCAAACATTACAAGCATCCATAATCATGCTCTCCTTTTATACAGATGATCTGGGCACTCCTTGTTTTCTGCATTAAGCAGGTAAATAATATATTGTCACTGCTGCAGACAACCACCCCTGTGTTGATGCATTGGTTAGCACCTTGGGTGTTAAAATGTTGTTGACACTTTCTTTAAAGTATGAATACAGCAGAGGGCCCTGACGCTGAATGCGTCGTATAAATTCACAGCAGTCTTTCACTGTATTAATATACTATTATAGATGTGTTAGTTATGTTATGTTTGCATAACAGTTCTTGACATTAAAATGGCATTTTAAAAATAGCCTTGTACAATGTGTTTTTGTAGCAAGACACATTTTAAGTGGATAAAGTCTGACGTGAAGCAGTTTTATGCTCCCTACTTTTAAGTTCTGCTGGGAAAAAATTTAAATTTACAAATACGATATAATGTGCATTCAAGTGTTTTTTGTTAAGTGAAAAAGTTTTAAGAGCTGATGTAGCCAAATAAAGGGCAAACAACTTGGATTTGTTGCGTAAATTACTTGTAAGGGATAGTTCACCCAAAAATGAAAGTTCTGTCTTCATCTCCAAACCTAAAATGTCTTTCTTCTGCAAAACACAAAAGAAGACATTTTGAAGAATTTTGATTAACAAACCAAACAGTGTATGGCCCCCAATGGCTTCAATAGTATTTTTGGGGCCCAACACCTGTTTGGCTACCCATATTCCTCAAAATGTCATCTTTTGTGTTCAGCAGAATAAAGGAATTCAAACAGGTTTGGAACAACTTGGGGGTGAGTAAATGCTGACAGAATTTTCATTTTGGGGTGAACTTTCCCTTTTAGTGTAATTTATAATTCTAGTGCTGCACTGAGAATTATGAGAGATGTGTTCATATGAAGGTGTACATGTCTTTAAGGAATTTTCTGGGTCATTTTCATCTTAAAGGGATTGTTCATCCAAAAACGACAATTCTATCATCATTTACTCACCGTCGCGTTGTTCCAAAACCTGTATTAGTTTCTTTCTTCTGCACAACACAAAAGGAGATGTTAGGCAGAATGACAGCCTCAGTCACCATTTACTTTCATTGCATGACAAACAGACACAATCAAAGTGAATGGTGACTGAGGCTGTCAGTCCTCAACATTATGCCAGACATATCCTTTTGCGTCCCACACGAAAAGAAAAGTATGTCAAGTATGGCAGTTTTGAAACGACTTGAGAGTGAGTTCAGTAAAAGATGACAGCACTTTAATTTTGGGGAGAACTATCCCTTAATGTCTTTCTTTTCAAGCCTGTTGCCTCATAAACCGGTTAAATCAGCCGGTAAATCAGTATTTTCTTGCACGCTTCATCGCTATTCTTCATCAACAAACTAAATTGTAGCAAATCAATATGCACAATTACTACTTTATTCTTACCATTAACAATTAGCTTTCATCTTGAACCTTCAATTAAACCCCCAGTCGGCAAATTCTCGGATCAATGAAAATTCTCGGTTTCCCCCTGGTAATTGTGACATTGCTTGCACCCAGTAAAACACTCCTACCAATTTTAAGGCTGCATTTCTAGCATATTCCAACCCAACCACTGGCTCCTGGTGAGGTGTTATTGCTGAGTGAGTTGCTGAGTTTGGCTCAATGCAAAGGTGTTCTCACAAAGTGTTTAAAAAACATCACTTGTTACAGGACATTCTGTCTACGTTGTTAGCTTAGCTGGTTGTCTACGTAAGAACAGCAGTGCTAAAATGGCCGCTTATCATTTGCAAAGGCCCTCCTTTATGGCTGAAGGAAGATTTTTCAAAGCCCAGGGAACCACTAATGCATGTTTCTCTCTCATAAACAAACAAATAGATGCACACACGGAGACACACACAAGGGTGTAATTACAGTATCTTTATTATCAATATTCAGGGGTTTTTTTTCTTCTTTTCATCTTAACCCTTATGTTGTCGGTCAAGTTGTTGGAAATGCTGGTCAACCTATAATTTTTTTCCCTTCTCGTTTAGAGTCATGAACATCCATGCAAAGTCCCTACAAATGTGTTGTAGAACGTGTATATCACATTTCTGTTATGATTATGATTATGATCACAACTGCACAGAGCCAAATATGTATGTATTTTGTGATGTCAGTTGCTCAGCTACCCTCTAAGGGTGCTTATAGTTATGCATTTGGCATTTTCCAAAGAATGTTGATGCTTTACATTTTTATCAAGTCATGCATGTCAATTTCATCAAGCCCATGATCTTACTGTTGCTAGTGTCATGTATGTTACTGTTTGAGCTTCAGGTCAGCACACAGAATAAGTGCATTTTATTTTAATTTTAAATGTTAAATTGTTCTTAAAATAAAAAATAAAATAAAAAAATGACACAATAATGTCCATCAAAATAAAATATATATTTTTAAATAGTTGTTAAATACAGTTAAAAAATTACGCTCTCATGTTTGTTAATTTATATATGTATGTATTTATTGTTTTTTTTTTAATGTGTGAGAACTAGTAAGCTGAAAGTATACCTTTTTATGTGCACAGTCGAACAAATATAAAATAAGTATACTTCTTTTGACTCGCACGCCAGCTGGATCTTACGAAAATGCGTATAAATAGTGCGAGTGTGTAATGTCGTGGAATGTATGCCAAAAATCATTTTGGCGTGCATGTGCTACGCTGTTTTTCGTGTGCATTTGATACTTTATGCCGTATTATGCGTACGAACCACCCACCCCGTCCCCCTAATCCTACCCAAGAGCATGTCATATACATTCCATAAAGTCGGCATCATATACATGTCATATACTATATAAAAATTCTGTCTGCATCATATACTCACCCTTCAGATTGTATGCTACTGTATTTTAAACGTTGTGAAATAGCTTTGTGTGACAAAGGGAAAATCAGGAAAAAACAGTAACACACTTGCAGTGCAAGTGTAGCATGTATCAGATTGATATCAACACACCAGCCTAGCAGACAAGCAGCCGGGAAGTTTTTAAGCCAGAAATGTGAAGGTTATATTTTTGTTGAATACCAAAAAATTCCTCAGACTTAAGAAGTAATTCCTGTGGGGGGAGAAGTATGGTGCACACAAGCAGTGCATTTCCTGATGTCCTTGCACGGATATTAAGCTAAAATAAATAGTTTTCATGAGCTGGTAATGGTATGTGCGGAAATGCTTTGTGTGTGTGTGAATTTTGCATATACAGGGTTTATAGGTAAGTGACAGCAGTCTCATGCTAACATATGTAAAGTGTTACGATTATACTTTCAAAAAGTTGTTATTTTGCATATTTTAAATGTTTCTTTGCAGTGTGGCTCGCTTGCCTGCTAAGCTTTCGTTTTAAGTGCATTTACTGTAAATGTGCCTATCATTGATTTATACACACTGAGGGACTTTTGGAAATTATTGTCTGGTAAATGACAGCATGCCTCAAACGAGCTGAAAATATTCTTTTGAAGTTATGCTGTCGGCCATGGCTATAGGTGAATAATGCCCATCCAAAAGAAAAATAACTATTTTTTCTTAGATTACCTTGTACATTTTTATTGTTAATTAGAAAGTGTTGAAAGTAAATAATGTGAAATAGAGTAAAGGGTAGGCTACATACACGATCTGTTGTCAGGAACTCTGAGCCTTTATTTAAAGGTCCTGTTCTTCGCGATTCCATTTTTCCAAAGTTAGTGTGTAATGTTGCTGTTAGAGCATTAATAATACCTGTACAATTATAAAGCTCAAAGTTCAATGCCAAGCGAGATATTTTATGTAACAGAAGTTCCCTTCCAAAGCCTACAGCGAACAGCCGGTTTGGACTACAGCAGGAAGTGCAGGGATGTAATGATGTCACTAGAACCGTTTGTTGACTAACCCTCCGCCCACAAAAACACGCAAAAAAGGGGGCGTGGTCTTATTGCTCTCCCACGTGGAGAAGAGCGCATTCAGCTTGCATCTCCCCGTTATGGTAAGAGGCGGGACCTTTCCGGGCAAAGTGCGCTAAGCTGCTGTCCAATCACAACACGGGAAGCGCTGGCCCAATCAGAACTCGTTACGTGTTTCTGAAGGAGGGACTTCATAGAACAAGGAAATCATCAGGCCGTTTTTAGGACAGAGAAAACAGCGCTGTACAGATAAGTCAATTGTGTGAACACGCGAAACATGAACTCATGTTATATTGCACACTGTAAACATAATCAAAGCTTCGAAAACACGCGAAGAACGGGACTTTTAAGCATCATGCAGTTTTTATTTAAAGTGCTGTATGTAAGTTTTTAACTTTACTAAAGCATAAAAATACAATAATATGCTATCAAATAATTAGGAAACATGCTAAATTCACCTACTTGTTACTCTGAAATGCCCAATCTCAAATGCCAGAATTTACCCAATATTATTTTGACACCTCAGAATGCCAGCTGTTAGAAAACACAGCATATATTGCAGCAGCCATGGAAGCCAGCGAACAAACTGGGTCATAGATTTCAGATTATTCCTGACCTAAAACGCTTCTAGCCTGGCCTTACTCTCATACATTTCATTTGTACAGAGAGTCAGTCTCCATTGGCAAGCGTTTACTTCCGTGAAGGCACTCTGTTGAAGTTTAAAAGTGTTGGATCTGTCCAGAGCCACTCTGGATCTGTCATAACCAATCGCTAACGTTTGGTCATGACGTATGTCATGCGCCGTTCGCCTTTGTTTCTCACATGGAAATCCATAAAAATAAATGTGCATGCCACCTCAGTGATAAAACCTAAAATTTGCGCATTTGGATTGTGATTTATTCATGGTGGACAGGAGAGTTTTGTGATCGGGAATGGGCTGCTCATGTGGTCCGTAACATGACTGTATGCTGTAAATAAAATGTAATATGCTTGATATAATTTGAAATTTTGAAACAGTGATATATTCTTGAAAACTCAGAGATGAGGACTTGGACAGTAATTACATTACCACATGAGTCACGACCTTGGTATTTGTCAAAAGCAGTAGGCATTGGTGATTTGGCCGGGGATTTTTACGCTGGTGGTGGGAGATAGATGGCAATAAATTCACTGAATAGCCCATGTAAATGATAACAATACCTTCCGACCCCACGAGAATAGGGTTTTAGCCTTCCCAAGTTGGCATCCTAGAAAAAGCACTGTCTTAAAGAGAAATATCTTAGTCACTAAAGTTATTAATTACAGTTAAGAGCACTACAGGACAAGCACTCTTTTATTTCCCCTCTAACTTCATGTAATTGCACTTTTTATTATTTTCATAAGCCCCCTGCTTCCTTCTGCGCTTTGGAAACCCCCGGTCAATTTTCTCCTTTTTCATTATGTTAAAGGTAGTTATAAAGCATTTTAAGTCTCAATTATTATTGTTTGCTTTTATTTGGTATTAGGTTTCCACACAAGAGTTCACAAGGCTCCTTCTTCATCAGAGATTTAGCTTTTGATATAATATCCATCAGTTGTTTTGCTTAACATGTTCTGTCTTTCTTCCCCCACAGGTTTTCTCAATTCAGTCTGCATTTACATGGCACGTAAGTGAGTAAATTGTCTGTTCTGATGCTTTAATTTGGAAATGTAACTATGGAAACCTTTGTATCTGAAAGTGAGAGAGCTAAGACTGTGCTCCTCCCCAGTTGTTTACACATTGGATAAAAGTTCAGAGTAGAATCCCTATAGGTTTTAATTATAGATGTTTCTTATTTGACTCGGATGGTGTCTGTTGGGTTTATGTGACATTCCCATTAGAAAAGAGGCATTACATCCTTGGTTACCTTGGTAAAATAAGGCCACAGATTGTATGGATACACTCACTGACAGATTGCACATTTAAGAGACCGTGAACTGACAGAGGAAGTTGTGAAATGCCTCATAAACCAGCCTGGTTTTATAGCTAATACGTAGGTATTAATACATAGAATTTACAGGCACAAAACATAAAATATATATATTTGCCATTTTAGCATATATTAAAGATCCCTCAACCCTACCCCAAAATCCAAACATAACCATTTTATAGAAGTTAGAATAAGAATTTATAAAGCAAAAAGTCCATGTAATGAAAATTACAGTTTTAGCATTAGAGATCCATCAACCCTACCCCAAAAACCAAACATAACCATTTTATAGAGGTTAGAATAAGAATTTATAAAGCAAAAAGTCAATGTAATGAAAATTACAGTTTTAGCATTACAAATATATTTCGGGCCACTAATACCACACCTACTTCTAAATCATTTCTTAAACAACATGTACAGCTATAAAGAAAAGTATAATCACAATTATTTATTTATTGCAAACATGTCTGCACCCAAAAGTAGTACAGACAACAATGTGTTGCAGTCACAGTTCTCTCTGGCGGTATATAATAGTTTAGTATGAGGTACAGAGCAGAATTTAAAGGGGTGATGAATTGAGATATCAACTTTCCCTTGAGCTTTTGATATAAAAGTGTAATGGTAATGTAAGAATATCCTCTAAGTTTCAGAGCTGAAAACGTCCTTGTTAGTCAAATAAAAGCTTTTACAGACACCAGGCTCAGCAATCGGTCCTGTGCTCCATACTTACATCATTGCGCAGCGAAACAGCCTCTACAGCGCGTCTAATCCAGTAGCCCCGCCCACCGACTCATGGCTCGTGCTAGCTGCTCTACAACAATAAACATGCAGAGGAAGATAGCAAGATATTGCACTATTCCTGGATGTGGAAGAACACATTCGCTGCTCCTTTCTGATCCTGATATTAGGAATGAGTGGTTGAACTTTATTTTTAATGAAGTTCCAGCTGATGTGGGGAAGACATGTTCACTTCAGTTTGTAAATAAATCACTGGTCGATGCTGGATTTGGATCCGACAGGAATGGTGCAACACGTATGTGAGTAAAACGTGTTTTTATATGTAATAGTATTGCATTGTTATAGATCGTTTTGCTTGTGTGTATGTGTCAGAGCATACCTTTAGCATGCTGGACTCGCAAAGCTCGGCAGGCCGATGAATCATTATATTCAGTTTTTTATTTTATTTATCTGTACTATTCTCTCCCTCTCTCTCGAGTTGGCTTATATCGTCCGATCTTGCGGGCTAAATAATAGTCTCGCAGGTGGATGAAAAATAAATAAATAAATCATTGTGTCTGTCTGATAAAGACGTTTACTTTTGTGATTTAGAAAATCATTCCGGTTGCCACTCCTCCCTCAATTACCTCTCATGTGAACTGACAGAGGAGCTCATTAAATATGTAAATTTTATCCAATCCTAGCCGCGGGCGTTTACTTCCAATTCTCCAGTGCAGCATGCCCATCAGAACCCAGCGTTTTGGAGAGAGCCTCAAAACCAGTGTAGAAAATAGCCTTATGCATTACTTAGCAATAGCATTACTTATTAGTTATGATGTTTTTGAATGTAAAAGACACACGAACATCATTATTTAACTCAGACAACAGTATATATATTTTTTAAAAGCCAGTTCATGACACCTTTAAGCTATTATTGGCTTCAAAAAATCCCAATCCATCCCGTGAAGGCACGCACTTCTCATTCAAACAAATATCAACATGCCATGTCACAATCTGTGATGAAGCAGGTGCACGAGAGCCAATGAGGTTTGATATCGCTGCCATAAAACATGTTATAAAGCTTTTTGAGGTGTCCATTTTTGAATTAAGACCTTTTCTGCATACCAGTTTGTATACTGTCTGTCCTAAATAGTACTCACAATTAGAATTTAATGTGTCGCAAATTGTACTCTTTTGAAATTAGTGTTCTGAAAAAGGCTGCATGATTTATCGCAATTAACACAAAATCACACTTGAAACTATTTTGGCTTATTGGGATTATGATATAATTGCATAATATCTACGAACCCGCTGCACCCATGGTACAGCAGCAAAATTCCTGGATTATTACACAGGAATGAGAGTATAGTTCCTAGACATATCGGTCTAGAAAATTGCAACTTTTAATTTCACATAAGTCTTAGTACATGATGTATACACATCACACATGTACATAGGAAAATGTTGGCTTTATTTTGTCACTTACAGTAGTAGGCTAGAAGGAGCTGTTAACCTTCAGTCTTTGTGCTAAGAGGCTAGCGGTGGGTGCGTCAGACAGAGTTATGGAAATAAAAATAGTATGTATTGACTTATCTAACTCTGGGGGATACGGTGAATAAGCTAAAGTCCCAAAAAGGAAGCGTGTTCCTTTTAATTGTGCAGCCTTAATTCCAAGGATACCTGGATGGTCTACTTTTTCCGCTTAGAATTGGAAGTGCAGATCCATGCTCACTCTAATCTCTAATATTCAACACATTGCACGCTGATGATTCAATTTGAACTACAAACACGAATAAAAAGTCTTTAAAACCTACAAGCATTACGGATATGCAAGTCAGACAGTTAAGTGGAGAGGTTTAGATAAAAGGGTTTGAGTGATTAATAATCAGTATCTATCCTGATGAAAATATATTCAGTGTTTTCCACAATATATTTCATCTGCAACAGCACTGTGAACTTGTAAAGATACGTTTGGTTGTTAACTTTTTAATGCATCATTATGCAAATTGCAAACCCATAAGAGAAGTTCTCAGCGTGAAAGACCCACGACTGGCAGATTAACATGCTACTACATTTCTCTCCAAAACGATGCAAAAAAATTATTAAATTGAATGTGTAGGATTTTAACTGTGACAAGATGACTGACAGGGCAGGATGCACAGGACGCCTACTCTTCTGCTACACACTCAAAAGTAGGCTATGTAGGCTACTTTTTCTTCACAAAAACAGTACTTTTAGGGCATAGTATAAATAGGAGTATTGGAAAACAGCACATATGCGCCAGAGAAACAAGCACACAGCCATCTTTGTAGATATTGAGCGCACATCAGTTGTACACTTGTTATTGCAGTATTTAAGGGAATAAGGGCAATTTCGGACAGCTATCTATATGTATTTTATGGTTTTATTGTCAAGTCACAGCATATGACTATACTGAGAAAATGTCTTTCATGTTCCACGGCAAACAAAATTATTTCAATAAAATTATAATGGGTAAACGATTACATGCTATTCATTTTAAAGGGGACCTTTTGTGCCTCTTTTTACAAGATGTAATTTAAGGCTTAGGTGTTCCCAGAATGTGTCTGTGAAGTTTCCACATGTATTATTATGTTGTAAAACCATTTTTGAGTGGATCTTTAAATGCAAATGAGCCGCTGCTCCCCACCCTGCTTTCCAGAAGAGGTCAGAGCCCTTACTTTGGGTTCTCTGTCAAAAACTAAAACATCTGTTTGGTAATGATTATCATATTTATCGCGGTCACACTCCAGAAGAGAGTGACATTGAAGCTCTTCATCATCCTGAAAGTTTATTATCTGCATGTGTTTTAAAGCCATATCAGTCTAAACTTCTTAGTTTTTAAACTAAGTCCTCTTTCACGTCTTATTGCGTTTAAACCATACACACAAGGTGATGTCAAAAACACACAAAGTACACATAAACACAGTCGGTTATGTCTGTTACTATATGGTTAATATACAGTACCTGCTGCTAAATATGCTAATAATAATCAAACAACAAAAGAAAAACAGAAAATCATTCACTGCTCTGGATTGAATAACTTTAGTAGCTCAATAATTTCTTACTTGAATGCTGTTGTTATATGCTCTGACGAGGAGCTTAACATGGCGGACTGTGTACAGCTCACTCAGGGCGGGGTCTATGCTAATAGGGCAGAGTCCATCAGCAGTCATGGGCGGAGCCTGAACAACGTGATGTCACATTGCATAGAAACGGCAAACTGATTCAAGCTGCTTATGATTTATGGGAATTAAAAAAAGAAGTGGGTGGATTTTTACCATTATAGAGTGATTATGTACAGACACTGCAGACACATTTATGTTCAAAAGCCTTGTTAACATTATGTAATCCTTCAAAACGGGTTTGCAGCAAAAGTCACAGAACAAAGCGAATGCTATTATTTCATATTAAGTAGATGAGTAGCCTGAACTGCGTTCAATATATGCGACTGAAAACGTAACGTTGTTGATGTGACAGTTGAGCATGACAGAATGGAGATATCAATGCCACTATTTTAATATTCATTAATAAGGATAAGGAAAAATCTTGTGAGGAGGTAGAAAAAGAAGATAATGAAAATCCTTGCAAAATTGCAAATGTTCTTTTTACAATGCTGAAAACAAACATACCATCATAAAACAAAGTACAAAAGCCCAGTGGACTAATTGGTGCTCCCGATACAGAGGCAATTCCCCCAGCTCATTTTACATGTTTAAAATTCATGTCCTTACTCCACGCATCAGTTTAAAAACTGCAAGATTGCACAGTGGTGGGAGCTTGAGTCACGCACCTGAGAGAACGCCTTTATGATGGCCACAACATTAGTGGAGTAATAATGTAAATTACATTTGCTACTAGCATTGTAAATCATAACTAATACAACCCCCATCCCTTCTCCCTCCATCCAGACTGCATTTGGGCAACAAAAAAGAAAGGATTATGAAAGCATATCCAAGAAGAAATGTCAGTAAAAAAAGTATGTTATCTATCTATCTATCTATCTATCTATCTATCTATCTATCTATCTATCTATCTATCTATCTATCTATCTATCTATCTATCTATCTATCTATCTATCTATCTATCTATCTATCTATCTATCTTTCTATCTATCTATATATCAATCTATCTATCTATCTATCTATCTATCTATCTATCTATCTATCTATCTATCTATCTATCTATCTATCTATCTATCTATCTATCTATCTATCTATCTATCTATCTATCTATCTATCTATCTATCTATCTATCTATCTATCCTACCTCCATCCTCCATTTTAGGTTGATGCTTTTGACAACTTTTTGGATAAAAAAAAAACAAAGTAAAAAAATAGTACTGCTATTCAAAAAGATATACAGGTTCTTCTAAAAAAATAGCATATTGTGATAAAGTAAAAAATAATTGTCATTATTTTCCATAATGTAATGATAAAAATTTAACTTTCATATATTTTAGATTCATTGCACACCAACTGAAATATTTCAAGTCTTTTATTGTTTTAATAACTGATGATTTTGGCATACAGCTCATGAAAACCCAAAATTTCCATCTCAAAAAATTAGCATATTTCATCCGACCAATAAAAGAAAAGTGTTTTTAATACAAAAAAAAAAAAAAAAACAGCCTTCAAATAATTATGTTCAGTTATGCACTCAATACTTGGTCGGGAATCCTTTGGCAGAAATGACTGCTTCAATGCGGCGTGGCATGGAGGCCATCAGCCTGTGGCACTACTGAGGTGTTATGGAGGCCCAGGATGCTTCGATAGCAGCCTTAAGCTCATCCAGAGTGTTGGGTCTTGCGTCTCTCAACTTTCTCTCCACAATATCCCACAGATTCTCTATGGGGTTCAGGTCAGGAGAGTTGGCAGGCCAATTGAGCACAGTAATACCATGGTCAGTAAACCATTTACCAGTGGTTTTGGCACTGTGAGCAGGTGCCAGGTCGTGCTGAAAAACGAAATCTTCATCTCCATAAAGCTTTTCCGCAGATGGAAGCATGAAGTGCTCCAAAATATCCTGATAGCTAGCTGCATTGACCCTGCCCTTGATAAAACACAGTGGACCAACACCAGCAGCTGACATGGCACCCCAGACCATCACTGACTGACTGACTTGACACTGGACTTCAGGCATTTTGGCATTTCCTTCTCCCCAGTCTTCCTCCAGACTCTGGCACCTTGACTTCCGAATGACATGCAAAATTTGCTTTCATCCGAAAAAAGTACTTTGGACCACTGAGCAACTGTCCAGTGCTGCTTCTCTGTAGCCCAAAAGTGTCTTGAGCTGGGGAATGCGGCACCTGTAGCCCATTTCCTGCACACGCCTGTGCACGGTGGTTCTGGATGTTTCTACTCCAGACTCAGTCCACTCTTTCCGCAGGTCCCCCAAGGTCTGGAATCGGTCCTTCTCCACAATCTTCCTCAGGGTCCGGTCACCTCTTCTCGTTGTGCAGCGTTTTTTGCCCCACTTTTTCCTTCCCACAGACTTCCCACTGATGTGTCTTGATACAGCACTCTGGGAACAGCCTATTCGTTCAGAAATTTCTTTCTGTCTTATCCTCTCGCTTGAGGGTGTCAATGATAGCCTTCTGGACAGCAGTCAGGTCGGCAGTCTTAACCATGATTGCGGTTTTGAGTAATGAACCAGGCTGGGAGTCTTTAAAAACCTCAGGAATCTTTTGCAGGTGTTTAGAGTTAATTAGTTGATTCATAAGATTAGGTTAATAGCTCGTTTAGAGAACCTTTTCATGATATGCTAATTTTTTGAGATTTTGGGTTTTCATGAGCTGTATGCCAAAATCATCAGTTATTAAAACAATAAAAGACCTGAAATATTTCAGTTGGTGTGCAATGAATCTAAAATATATGAAAGTTTAATTTTTATCATTACATTATGGAAAATAATGAACTTTATCACAATATGCTAATTTTTAGAAGGACCTGTGTAGGCCTATATTGCTGTATATTTTGAAGACATTTTCATGCCCTGTCTTTTCTCACATGCTTTAAACAGAGGATATAGTTATGCAGTCTCATAGCCTCGGGTGTTTGCTATTCGAGCCTGTTCTGGAGATGATAAAGTTTCACCGGTGGAGTATGCTAACTAGACTAACGCGTTAACGTGACGGGGGTGCTCACGGGACACGAATGCTTGAATCCACTCTCCCACCCACTTAGATTGGGCGATTGATTGCAGAAGCGAAATCAAAACCCGCGCGGTGGAACAACAGAGGGCGCGAGACGCAGAGCATACGAGCACGCACGTGTGGTGACGCCGGCGGAATGTTAACCAGCCCCGGTGCAGCAGCATCAGGAGAGCCGCGCCGAGATTTGATGCTGCTCCTCCGCTCGCAACCTCCTCCGCTGTGACCAAACGAACTGAGATTGACCAGGGAAACCCTCATATGACTATCTTAATTCACCAAAACCCACAAATTAAAAGCATGTGTGAGACTTAGGACACGGGATGGAGACTACAGACGGAGAAGGGCTGCTCCTTTTGTTGTGTTACTGTATTACGTTCAGTCAGTGCTGCATTGCGCTCGCGCATCCGCGTGGCTACGGGGCAGCCCGTGCTGGGACTGGAGAGAGTGTGTGTGCGATACATGCTCATTGTTCACAGGATGAGCGAAAAGCACTGCCGCATTCAGACAATGAGAACACTTTTTCGTGATTCAGAGACGTAACAACAAAACCAATACGATGATACCATAGATTTCAAATAACAAAATAACATTTGCTATTAAAATGGTCCCTTATTGCAAAAATCTATCTATCTATCTATCTATCTATCTATCTATCTATCTATCTATCTATCTATCTATCTATCTATCTATCTATCTATCTATCTATCTATCTATCTATCTATCTATCTATCTATCTATCTATCTATCTATCTATCGCACAATTCTACTTTTTATTTCACAGTTGAATCTCCTTAAATAAATATTTAGTGGCCAAATACCTTGGCCACTAACCTTAAAACCTTAATATCATCATTGTGTTCAACTTTATAGCAGTAATAAAAGAAGGGTCAAACTTGAACACCCTGACTATAAACAACCACATATTCAAGATATGTCTTCATATGTTTTTGTGGATATGCCTTAGAAATGCCAGGTCCATTGTAAAAGACCTAATGACCCCAACCATTCTGTCTGTTTCCTATGAAACAGCTTCTAACCACAGGCTAAAAGACTGTTAAACACAACATACAATAGCTTGTCTCTCTGCGTGAAATAGCTTGTATACAAAACAACTTTAAACGGTTGTTATTGTTGCTTTATTTATGTGTGTATGTACATATACACACGAAGCCTAAACCTCTTTAATACTTTAATGCTGTCATAGCTTTGAATTTATTACAACTTTCTTTCACTTTGTTACTACATTTTCTTCATATTAATGATTTTAAAATCGAAACGTGTATTTAAAATGTTCTCTCTTTTTTGTAGAAAAATACACCCCAGAGTCAAAAAGTATTGTTTTTGATGTATTGATGCACATTTAACTAAAACGGACACATATGAGATTCACATTTAGTGTCGTTAAAACTATTTTTATTGAATTACTTTTAACATAATTAAGTGCTTCATCGAATTTGTCTAGTTGTATCAGTGTATTTTTTCGCTTCTGAGCTATTTTGTTTTGTGGTCGTATGCAAACACACCCCTGTATTTGCGCGTTTAGACTGGTTAAAAGGAAAGCGCGAGCTCCTCCGAGACACTCGGTCTCCCGTTTCATCTGAACGGTCGAGTTACGTAGCGAGGGAAGCGTTGCAGTGAACGGAGGGGGACGAGAGAGGGAGAGGTTGAGAGAGATAAGGAGAGAGAGAGAGAGGGAGAGACTGCAGCATCATTTGAGGGACGTTCACATGCAGTGCAGTAGAACGTGCAGGTGAGGGGAGGAGGAGAATGCGGGACTTTTTCCTCAAACACTTCACACACATCCACCACGGACTCCGGAGGAATTACTAAAGGCTTTTGTTGCTACTTCTCTACCCTGCTCTCAGTCTTCCCATAAGTGGCTAATTTGCGTGCTCCGAGAAGTCGAACTGAAAAGCTTTTCTCTTTGTCAAGTTCACCGTAAAGGAATCTATAAGAGCTTGGCACGCGCGCGTAAGACTGCGGGGAAAGATTTCCAATTTTTCCTCTCGCTGTGTGTTAAGGTAAGAGAATATATATGAAGAAAAGACTTTAAAAAGCACTTTGGCTTATTCCCAGCCAGCAGCGAAAGCTCTGGGATGCGAATGTGAGAGCTGAATTCACAGACAGATCTCTTTTGTGTTCTACTGCATTGCAGTTTAAAACAGTGAAAGCGCGAGAGGAGCCCGCGCTCCGCAGCATCTCAATGAGCCGGACAAAGTCATTTAAACTGCTCAAATTTGACTCCAGTTTACTCCTAAAAGGCACAAAGGATCATTCTTGTCCGTAAAAGAGCTGTAAAGACTTATCGCCAATGCCGATCTCTTCACAAAGTGGATGTTTTATTGTATCGTGTTGAAAACGTGACCGAGGAACTAAAAGACTGTCTCAGAAAATAAGATTTTGAAAAAGGAAGCGTTCTTAGAAATTATTTGTGGCGGGTCTATCTTGGACCGGAGGAAGCTGCGGATAGAGAGTGAAAGAGAGAGATAGTGAGAGAGAGAGAGTCATGGGGAGCAGGAGCGTTGGCGCAGTGCACTCCGCGCGCTGCTACCTCGTGCTTATCCTGCAGCTGCTGACTCAGCTCCCGTGCGCCAGTTCAGTACTGCGCTACCGCGTGGCGGAAGAGGGGCCGGCCGATGTGCACATTGGGAATGTGGCTTCAGACCTGGGGCTGTCCACCTCTGGGATTGGGACAGGTGATGTCACTTTTGCTTTGGAATCTGGCTCTGAATACTTCAAAATTGACAATGTCACTGGAGAGCTTACTACAGGCAGCAGGAGGATTGACAGAGAGAAGCTGCCGCAGTGTCAGATGATATTTGACGAGAATGAATGTTTTCTGAACTTTGAGGTGTCAGTCATAGGTCCCCTGCAGAGTTGGGTGGATCTGTTTGATGGCCGTATTGTAGTCACAGATATCAATGACAACACCCCCTCGTTCCCTTCACCAGTTCTCACTCTATCTGTTGAGGAGAATCGCCCAATTGGCACTCTCTATCTCCTTCCCACTGCCACAGACCGTGATTTTGGACGCAACGGCATTGACCGCTATGAGCTTATCCAGGACAGTAGAGATGGTGGGTCATCTTTGCGCCGACCTGCGAATGGCCCAACAAATGGGAACGGTGGTGACCGTAGGAGAGGGTCAGAAACAGGGTCAGGGCCTGCCAGCAGGAGCAGCGTGTTTGAACTGCAAGTTGCCGACACACCTGAAGGACAGAAACAGCCTCAACTGATTGTGAAAGGGCCTCTGGACCGCGAAGCACGGGATTCTTATGAACTTGTGCTACGCGTTCGTGATGGCGGCAACCCGTCCCGATCCTCACAAGCGCTTTTACGCGTGTCCATCACAGATGTCAATGACAACAGTCCACGCTTTGAGAGAGCCGTATATGAGGCAGAAATGGCTGAAAACGCCCCGCCTGGCACACCTGTCTTGCAGGTGCGTGCCACAGATCGTGATGTCGGCGTGAACGGGCAGGTTGAGTATGTCTTCGGAGCAGCGACGGAATCGGTGCGCCGCCTCCTGAGGTTGGATGAGGCATCAGGTTGGCTGAGTGTTCTGCATCGTATAGACCGTGAGGAAGTTTCTCAGCTACGTTTCACCATCACAGCCCGTGACCGCGGCCAACCACCCCGCACCGACCGCACTACAGTCGTTCTCAATGTAAGGGATGAAAATGACAATGTACCCATAGTGGAAATTCGAAAAATTGGACGAATTCTCGTTCGGGATGGCGCTGCAATGGTTCCAGAAAATGTGTTGGTGGACACACCAGTAGCTTTAGTGCAGGTGTCAGACCGAGACCAGGGAGAGAATGGTGCAGTTACCTGCACCGTGGTTGGGGATGTTCCATTCACACTGAAACCGGCAGGTGAGATGGCTCTAGCACCTCCACCGGCTACGGATGATGCCTTTGAACGAAACAAAAAGAAATATTTTCTCCACACCTCAGCACTTTTGGATTATGAAGCTACTCGTGAATATAGTGTCACTATTGTGGCAGTGGACTCCGGCAGCCCAAGCCTCTCTAGTAATAGTTCTCTTCTGGTTCGAGTGGTGGACATAAACGACCACGCTCCCACTTTTGCCCAAAGCTTAGTGGAAGTGCATTTTGCAGAGAATAATGCCCCAGGGGAAAGAGTGGTCACTGTTGTGGCGGCTGATGCAGACAGTGGCAAGAATGCAGAAATTGCATACTCATTGGACCCGTCTGTTAATGGAGCTTTTTACATTGATGCTGATAACGGTGATATTCGTGCTACTGGGGCACTAGATAGAGAGCAGAGAGAACGCTATGAATTTCGCGTGATTGCTCGAGATAAGGGCACCCCGTCTCTGCAGGGCTCTGCTACCGTCATAGTCCAAGTCACGGACAGAAACGACAATGCCCCCAAATTTGTCCAGGAAATTTTCACATTCTACGTCAAAGAGAACCTGCTCACTAATAGCCCTGTCGGCATGGTGACTGTTACCGATGCAGATGAAGGCGAGAATGCAGAGTTGAGTCTTTTTGTTGAGCACGATGAAGAGGAGGGTGGAGAGGAGGGCAAAGAGGGGAAGCAAGAAGTTTTCTCCATTGAAAATAACACTGGAACCATTTTCTCCTCGGCGTCCTTTGACCGCGAACGACGAAACGCATACTCATTCCGTGTGCGTGCTGTTGATGGTGGAGAACCACCGCGGTCTGCCACCGCCACCGTCTCCCTGTTTGTCACTGATGAAAATGACAATGCACCATCCATCACATCACCTGCCAATGAATCATACACCCTCCTGCCACCCGCTAGCGGGGCCCGGACTGTAGTCCGTACAGTCACGGCATCTGATGGCGATACGGGGTCTAATGCCGATCTCCGCTATGCTCTGGTAGGCGGAAACCCTTTTCGTCTGTTTGAGATTGGCTCTAGCAGTGGGGTCATAACCTTGGCAGAGCCCCTGGAGAGAAGACACAGAGGTCTGCACCGCTTGGTGGTCCGGGTCAATGACAGTGGCGTGCCTTCCCTTTGTGCCACAGCACTGGTGCATGTCTTCATCAATGAGAGCTTGGCCAATGCTACGCTGGTGGATGCACAGGTGAGACACATCAGTGCAGCATGCTGTTCGAACAAACACACACAAAGGGTAATTCAATATAGAGAAACAATAACAGCCTGTGCTGTTGAACAGTGAGCCAGTGTAGAACAGAATGCAATAAGAAAAAAAATGAAGTCAGCTGCATTTATAAACTTACTGATAACTTTGCACAACTAGGAAATCCTTGCACGAAATGTTTATAAATATTCATGCATCAAATTGATGTTGACCCACATTGGATATTGGATAGAAGGAAACACACAAATTCAAAGATGAAAGATACATACACACACACACACACACACACACCCACACACACACACAAAGTCACAGTTGCCTGCGCAGAATAACTATGATTGAATATCCAAGCCTTGACATGATAATTGAGAAGTCTGGGCCTTGCAGTGGGGATGAATGTGTATGTGTGTGTGTATGTGAGTGTGTGGTTCAGCAGGCATAGCTGTAAAATGAGGATGCAGTTATCAAAGGGCAGACACACCATTTATGACTTTCCGTTTTTTCTCTCTCTCTCTCCCTCTGTATGTCCATCTCCCTTTCACTCAGGTGGCCCGCAGCCTTGCAGTCCCCCTCTATATGGATATTGCAGGTGACCCAGACAGCGAGAGAGCTCTGGGTAAACAACGCCTGAGCGTTGCCATCGGTGTCCTGGCTGGTGCTGCCGCCGTTATTCTGGTGATCCTTCTGGTTGTGACAGCACGACAGTGTGGGGTTCAGGGTAAGAACGGCTATGAGGCTGGCAAGAAAGAGCCAGAAGAGGACTTTTTCAGTCCACAGCCTCCCCCTTTGCAAGCCCAGGCCTCCCAAAATGAACGTGGGCGCAAACCACGCAGAGACAAGCGTAATAACGGTACTGCCAAATCTGAGCGTTCCTTATACAGTGGAATTATATCGGTAAATGGCTGCAGACGTGGGGGAGGTGATGAGGAAGAGGATGATGAAGAGGCAAGCAGTACCAGTGAAAGGATTGCCGCCCGTTATTGTGCAGCTGCTAATGGAGACCCCAGCAGTCCAAGACTAGGCTCAAGACGTCACCAATCAAGCCCCGATCTGGCTCGCCACTACAAGTCAAGCTCACCTTTGCCCGCAGTGCATCTTCAACCCAACTCACCACCGGTGGAAGGCAAGAAGCACCAGGCTGTGCAGGAACTGCCCCCCACCAACACCTTCACTGGCAATGGCACCAGTAATGCAGACGCCATGTCACTCAGCTCAGACCAGTGCTCCGATTATGGCTGCCAAACTGTCAAGTACAGCAAACAGGTAAGAACACAAAGCTCTATGACTCGCTTGCACCACAGCACCTAAAAAAAATTACATGCTGGCCATGTTCACCAAGTGTCTTAGAATAATGCAGGATCAGTTTGGCTAGCAAGGAGTATCATTTACCAAAAATGTTGCAAGGCTTGTCAGGACAAAAGCCTCAAGCTTGAACTAGATTTGGATCCCAAAACTAACCTGAATTCAGTCCTGTGGGATATTCCCATATTAATATAAAACGCTGACAGCCATTAGATTGCCCTACACATTTTCTTTGAGTGAATTGAAAAGAGATTTTCCAAGAAATAAGCTGGCAAATGTGGAAGCCATTTTCCACATCGGTAAAAAAATACAATGAGAGATAGTCAAGTTGCAATTTTGAGATGTAAAGTTATGGTTGTGACAAGAAAAAAAAAGCTCCACTGTACGACATAAAGTTGCAACTGTTGCATATAATGCCACTTTGTGAGATATAAAGTCACAGTCACGATTGGGTTTAAGATTGTGAAAAATAACATCATAGTTTTAAGATGCGATCTCAAAATTATATATTACAGGCAGAAACAGGCTTCTCTGGATGTATTTCATATGATTTTCTGTACTTAGGTATACTATTTTGCCCATGTTTAGTCAATTTCATTGGTTCATTTGTTTTCCTGAAACAAATTCAAGCTGGTCTGCTTTTAGCGAAATCATATCCCATCAAATACTAAAGAAAAAGCAAAACTACTTGTAGACAAGCACAAATCTGACAACTTCTGCAATCAGCCTGTACTGATGTTGTGCTACTGCGTGTGGACTGTGGAGTGGTTAAGGTTATATGGTGCTAACTGCCTGCTCTCCTTTCCAGGAGTAGCTACTGAAAATAGACTGTCGAAGAGAGGAGAAATGTAACCCATTTTCTCTCACACCACCATAGATCTCTTACCACAAGCTCAGTCTCTCTCTTTCTCTTCTTCTGTCTTGCTTTCTATCATTCGCTCCATCATACTCTTCATACTCTTTATTTTTCTGTCTTTGCCATTCTTTCCACTCCTCTGCATGTTCTTTCGTTTTTCTGACACATTTGGAAATGTTAAATATAGAGTGGAATATACAGTATGTCTACCTGCTTTGAGCGGAAACTGGCCAGTGCATTTGACAGGATGAGCGTGAAACGCTTGAGAGAGAAACCACGCAGGCTCGCAGAGTTGTCATTTTTTTTCATCTTTACAGTTTTATCCAGGTCATGTATTTAATGCAGCATATCCAAACTGCTAGCTTAGCACTTAATAAAAGCATTAAAAAAAGATTACCTGTGCACCCTTTGACAGGTGCTTTGGACAAGCCCGTACCAAAGGGTGGCCTTGTACTATAGAGAGACATGGTTAAATTGAACGCCGCGATCGCATTACATTTTCTGACAGGTGTTGGGAGCTTAAACCAAATCCGCGGAGGTCTACACGCAAGATATTGAGTCCTAAATGACATGTCATTTTTGGTCTTTTTAGCATGACTGACAGCCGGATTGTAAGTCTCTTTAACCGGAGCCTAAAAAACAGCTGATGCAGTCGTTAGTGAGATGTGCGCCTCGCAAGACCTAATCAATCTATCCATGCTGGTGTGATCCTGACCGCAGTGGGTGGGTTAATCCAATACAGAGTCAATCCTCTTAATCTGCTGACATTTTTTTCCCTCTGAAAATGCTTAATAGAGAGTTTGGTTGTGTATTTATGTGCTCCTGTGTGTGCGTTCATACTCGGCCAAGAGTTTGGTGCGTGTCAGAGAGAGAGCATTAATGCTTACTGGTGAGTTTGTTGGACTCTTTCTGACGTTTTAATCAATTATTGATCACACTGTAATTAACTCCTCTACCGTGGAGCTTTGTGACCTAGCCTAACTCGAGCTCGGTGCAGACGGTGAGTGTATGTGTGCACTTGGCTGTTGCTTCCATGATGGGATGGTATAGCGTGATAGGAAGCCAATACCCTACCGCTGTCTGAATTTGCAAATAGGCCCGCGTGCGGACGCATGCATAAACGGCACTCTCGGAATTGAACGGTGCTAAAAAAAAAATTGGAAATCTTGTTGACCTATATCTGTCTCGTTCTCTCTATCGCATGTCCCTCCCCTCTTCTATAAATGCACAACTCAGCAGTTTCCTAAGTGAAACTCCGAACTCCCTCTTTGCTGCAGGACACTTTATCTATAGCCCCTCCCCTTTCCGCCTACTCACGCCAACACCTATCGACCGGCTGCATCCCGTCCCCATGGCGGCCCACATTCCTATCATTAGAAAAGACAGAGTGGCAATCAATATACTAGGCTTTTTAATGTTGCTAGCGCCGATCCCACACCTGAAAACGTGCCGCTTGGGTGTGCAGGGTTAACGGTCAGACAGGTGGGCAGTAGGTGAGTCTGTGTAACTCAACACACACACTTGGGATCAGGCAACAGGTCAGATGGATAGCCGATATACTTGACACTCACACTTGCATGCACACGAGGGGCCATGCATATGCTAGTGAGGGCCGACTCCAGAGATAGATATTATAAATTAATGGAGGAGACTAGTGATGGAGGGTCCAGGAAACACATGGGGAGAGAGAGAGAGAGAGAGAGAGAGAGAGAGAGAGAGAGAGAGAGAGAGAGAGAGAGAGAGAGAGAGAGAGAGAGAGAGAGAGAGAGAGAGAAATGAAGGGAGATTGTTAATGCTCACCTCACTTTTGCAGGGCTTTATTGATTTTCATTGGGAAAGCATTATGAAAGCTTTTACATGGACGTGCACTGCAATGGTTATAGAGGATTGAGAATGATGGTGTGTGTGTGTGTGTGTGTGTGTGTGTGTGTGTGTGTGTGTGTGTGTGTGTGTGTGTGTGTGTGTGTGCGTGCGTGCGTGCGTGCGTGCGTGCGTGCGTGCGTGCGTGCGTGCGTGCGTGTGTGTGTGTGTGTGTGTTTGCGTGCGTGCGTGCGTGTGCGTGCATTTGCCCTATCAATGTTATTGGGAGGAAATTGATGACAAATGTCTAGAAGTCTCCTAAATCTGAAGAGGGGGAGAAAATAATTCTAATTTAATATAATTTTGGCAACATCCTTAAAAGGAAAGTTTATTGCCAGTTTATTTTAGGGACCAATTTGGGGTTAGATTGGAATGATTAGAATTAATAATGTTAATTGAAGACCAATATAATGCATTTATAAACCCCCGTTTAGATACACATGCCACATTTCTGCTTTGTTAAGTTTTCTGATTGCCTTTCTGATCACATTGTATGTCAACCGCTCAATTAAAAGTCATTTAGTGCAAATGCAAGTACACATGCTGTAAATAACCCCAGTCTTGTGTACTTCCCATAAAATTGTGCTGGACATCTGTGAAACGCGAGGCTATAAAAATGACAGAGGATGCTTTTTAGTGGCCAAGTGTAACGTACTGAAAAATGAGAGGTTAATAATTTATAGATGACACATTAGGTTAGTAACACTGATGGCCATGACCAGATGGGAGGTGTTCTCATGTGACCGCCACATATCTCTGCAACAACAGCCATTAATAGCCGTTGACTCATTGCGTATCCAGATATTCCTTCAGTGAAACCGAATGATAATTGATAATAGAAGAGATGTGTACTGTTTACATGTATGCCTGACATGTAATCTCATGTTTTTTGTTATATTTCAAAGGGTCTAAATATGGAGACGTTTTCTGATTTATTGGAAAGTTATTTATGCAGAGACCTTAAAGTCAGTGTGAATTGCTGTTTGCAAAGCATTTTATTTCCATAATGTGACATATTTCCAATTGAAACAAGATTTTACAAGAATAATGCAGAAGGCAATCAATTGGGTCTTGAAAAGTGGGTGTTTTTACCAGAACAGAGTCAGACTGAATTCAAATTTTCTACAATAATGTATAGCTGTTTGACAATTTATTACAATTAACCAATAGCCTGCTTAGTGATGTCAGTGTAAAATGAAAATTGATTTCAGTATTTTCTTTTCTTTTGAATAACACTCAAGAATGAATCATTCAATATAAGCAAGCACGAATGTGCATTTAGAAAGTACATGGAGCCAATAGAGACTTTATGTTGATTTTTAGCAATTTTTAAAATAAAGTCTTATGAACACTTACCATCAGCTTACCTTTTCTTTTCAGGCTTAATTGTAATTCTGAAGATTTCAGATTTCATTCAAGTAGGTCATGTGAAAATAAATGCTGGCAAAACACAATTTTATTAAAATATCTTCCTTCAGTGTCCAACACAAAGGCTTTGTTTGCCACATCATATAAATCAGAAATGAGTCAGAGAGTCAAGGCTGTCAGAGTTGTGTAATGCGCAGACCTGTTCGCCCGACTGTTTCAACCTCAAAATGAGACACGACAGGAATTCAGGGTATTCCTTACCCATATACTCCCAGACAAGCAGCAACAGAACCAAGAAAACACACGCACGCACACGCACACGCACACACACACACACACACACACACACACACACACACACACACACACACACACACACACACACACACACACACACACACACACACACACACACACACACTAGGCAGATGCAAAGGTGCGCATGGAGAAGAAAAGTTCCCATCCGCTTACATCAGTTTCTAGCACAAGATCTAGGCCATGACTCTTTTGTTGTTTTTTTTCCTTTGTGTCCAAACTGGGAAAAGCATTTAGTTTGTGTTTTAGTTAGCGTTTGAATATTTTCTTAGTGACTTATACTGTACACTCACTTCATTGTCTTTCCAAAAGTAAGTTGTAATGTTACGTTTATGTTGTGGATTTAGCTGACTAATCTCATATACTGTACATATAGGATGCATTTGAGTGAACATATTAATCCGTCTGCAAAGTGGTTCAGTTTACCGGTATTCAGTTCTTCCAGCTCAAGTAGGTCATTCCCCAATGTACTGTACTATGATTGGATTATTTAAATCAATTCTTTCTATATTTGCCTCCTTTAAAAAAAACATTGCTAGTGCATTATCTTGAAGAGTTTCTGTTTTTATCCACGGATCAACAGTTTTAAACAAAATCGTTTAATCATGGTGTTTTCACCCTTCCCTCATTGATGAAGAAAAGAAAAACCTTTGTCAACAAACATTTTTGTCAATAATTTTGTTGACTAGATGAATACTAAATGGGAAGTCGTTGTAAAGAGATGCTAACGGAGTGCTGGGATCAAAATTATTCTTCATCATCTTTAAATGATGCACCATACTCTAGTTCTGCAGCCAAAATATCATCTGGCCAAATGTTTGATGGCTATTATTAGATATATTCCTGGGCTGGTTGCACTCTAAATGCATCAGATCCACACAAAATCACACACACACACACACACACACACACACACACACACACACACACACACACACACACACACACACACACACACACACACACACACACACACACACACACACACACACACACACACACACACATACTTAAACAATTAAACACACGCACACACACAGCAGAAAACAGGCAATTAAACAAACAACCCCACACAATAGCACACCTCTTTGTTAAGCCTATGTATTGTGTCATCAGCACACTGCTGGCATTGAGTAGGAAAGCTCAAGCATTTAGAGTCCCAGTGTCATTTCCTATTCAGCTCTTACTGAATTGCATTCATATTTGAGCCGGCATTAACTCAGCTCTCCGATTCCCTGGTTCCCCGTACTGGAGGTTGTCGTGGGGTGATCCTTTTGTTGTGGTCTGACTGTAGCTCTGTGGTTCTACGGTTACAGTTCAGGGTTACCCCAGTGTCATGAACCAGCCTGAGTATTCATCTTTTATTCAAACACCCCAGGCTGCTTCTGTCACTGCCTGTCAGAGAAAGAGAGATGCATAGTTAAACCCCTGAGTAATGAAAAAAAGAGTTAAGTTAATAAATATATAATAGGTAATAAATAAATACTAGAATAACAGAGAGAGTGGCTATTTTGGAAAAATTAAGAGTTAAGAAGTGCTTTTGAAAGATATCCAAATATATATATATATATATATATATATATATATATATATATATATAAATACAGTTATCCATAAATTAATACGGTAGCGTACACACTTGTAAGGGTTGCTAGAAAGAAACAAAGGCAAAGATGATTGAAGCATTACAGTTGCATTGGTTTTATTTGAAAGTTTTTACCTCCAAGTATTTATTCATTTGAACAAACTCATTTTTAAACGAATCCATTGAATGATTCAAAATTATTCACTTTAAAGGCAGTCACTTTTTCATTGCTGAATGAATTAGAGCCTTTGAATGAATCAGTTTAATGAATATTCCCTAACTCACTCATAAAGACAATGAGCCCTGTTTTAGATCTAAGCGCGTGGTCTGAAGCGCATGGCGCAGGTGCACTTAGGACGCATCCGAATCCTCTTTTTTGTTTGTTTAAAAGGTTACTTCAGTGATTTAGCGATAAGCTTTGTATTTACACTGGGTCATTAATGTAGTAGAAATGTGAAATTGTTTGTGAATTTGGTGCCTTCTAGACTGAGAAAAGGCAGAAAATGTATTTTTGTCTCATGGGGATGAAAGACAACAACTCCCGGAATGCTTCGCTGCCCTGTGAGGCCACTCCTAAAGCCACCGCTGGATTACTGGATCACTTGCCCACGCGTTCATTTTCCTAAACTCAGTTCAGTTAGAGATCAGATAGTACAATTAAAAACTGAACAATAAAGTATGAGTCAGCCGAACGAGAGTCACAATACAATACAATACAATGCTTATTTATATAGCACATTTAAAACAACCAAAGTCTTCCAAAGTGCTGCACAGAGAGTTAAAAACAGAACAGTCAACAAGATTACAAACCATAAGACAACCAATAAAACACATAATGTAATGGATGAAGTGCTTTAAAATAAAAAATCATTGCACTGCAAGTCACGGAATATTAAACGCATGGGCGACGTAATACGTTTTAAGAGTAGATTTAAAAATGGACAAAGTTGAGGCAGCTTGAATATGATTTAGGAGACTATTACACAGTTTAGGGCCAATTACAGAAAAAGCACAATCGCCTCTGTTTTTGAGACATGCCCTTGAAACTCACAATAACCCAGAATCAGATGATCTAAGTGCTCTTGATTGACTATAAGGATGTAGCAAGTCAGATAGGTACTATGGGGCCTGATTATGTAGAGATTTATAAACAAACAATACAATTTTAAATTTTACATTTTGACTGGCAGCCAGTGCAATGAAATCAAAACTGCTTAGACTCATGCTTACGCTTCCCACAAAGAAGCCGCGCTGCTGCATTGAGTCACTGCATAAATGCAGCAGGAGCACCAGAGCTGAGGTAAGCGCGTCAATGTCATCACAACGATTGTTCAGTCTGGCACGTTTTCAGTTCATGCCTTTGGAAGCTTAACTTTCATAGGAATTCATTTGAAAAATTGAAACACTCACTCAGCTCCACACCGCTCTGTTTACGCGAATGGCAGCCACTCCCCATGGACAAGTTGAAAACATGCGGAAATAGCTCCCTCTACTGGCTGTAGTCTTTAGTCATCTGAAAATTTTTTTTCCAGAAATATATAATATATAATTAAGTATAAGGGGAAGAAGAGCGATCATTCGAATATACTCACAGTTTCTACTTATACAAAGCCATATGCTAAATCGCTGAAGTAACAACAGAAAAAATGATCTGCGCGCCAGGGCGCATGGTGAAGGAACCATGGGTATTTTTGGGATGTAACGTGCATTCAACCAATCAGTATAACCTCATCCCCCTTTCCCTTTAAAAGCCAGTAGTGCTTGCACCATAGCGGATTCGCTTTTTATATGGCGGAATTTGCAAAGCAGAAGGACCGAACATTTCTCTAGAAAGGAGTCTTTTAATTTGTAATATTTAAAAATGTTTGTGTGCTGCTGCATACGGTACCTTGTGTGTGTAATAAGCAGAGTGAATGCGCATTGTGTACCCGCCTATATATTGGGACATATTACTAACGCGCCCTTTAAATAACACAAAAAATGTCCTCAAAATAGCAATGCTCGAACAATGCACCTGAACACACCTAGTTTTCTGACCAGCACACCCATGGGTGAACAGATGGCGCAAGTGCATTTGCTATTTAAACAATGTGGCATTGGATGTGAAAAAGGTAATTGCCTCAGGCTGAAACTAGCAAAAAACACCTGCGTCATGCCTGGCGTCGCATTGTGCTGGGTGTATGATAGGGCCCAATAGCTGCATCCCAATTTGCCTACTTATATTATGGCCTAAAATTATGAGTGTGTTTTTTAAGTGTGTAGCATAAGAGTTGACATACTACTTCATCATAATTCTGTCTTTAATGGACCGTTCTGTCACTTAGTTGCGTGTGTCCTAGATAGCAAGTTGTCTTTCATGTGGAGAACTCTCCTGTATTTGCATAGTTATACATTTAAAAGTTAAAGACTAAACTAGGGATGTCCCGAGGTGATTTCAAATATCGGTATTGGTGCCGATTAAGCATTTTTTTAACTGAACGGTGTCAGCTTTCCTAAGCCTGATGATGTATTTTACATGACGCAGGTATCATACAGTAGGTGGCAGTATATATATGCTCCTTCAAGTGGGTTTGCCAACGGCTATTAAAAGGAAAAGAAGAAGCTTTAATGTGTGTGTGTGTGTGTGTGTGTGTGTGTGTGTGTGTGTGTGTGTGTGTGTGTGTGTGTGTGTGTGTGTGTGTGTGTGTGTGTGTGTGTGTGTGTGTGTGTGTGTGTGTGTGTGAGAATGGTTCTAGCACATCACACGTACGTTCAAGCTTCCGTGTTTAGCATATTTGATGTGCACTGTTGTAATAAATCACTCAAACGTAATTTATGTATTTTTATCTTCAGTCAGACTAACGCTCTGCTATGGATTGTGTCTTGCTTTGGACTTGTATTCTGACACATTCATAAATATATTCATATTCAGATATTCCAAATCGCCTTATTTGACCAATTGGTTGAATGAATGATTCAATGAATCACTCATAAATAATTTTTAAAGCATATAGTAAGACGTTTTTAATGGAAAATGTATTTATAAATGACTTCCAGTTGAAATGTGCTTAACAAGTATTTATTGATTTGACAAAGTCTTCATTTCAAACAGCTAGCATTGTCAAACTTGGTTAATACGTTACATAACTTTAAATATATCTGTGTTAAAAAGTCAGTTTAAGTCGATTTACTCTGACTACAGTATATTTATGATTTAATATATAAATAATAAAATCATAAATATTTGTATGTTTCTGAAATTGTCCGTAGTGAAGCTGTCTTAGTCTAAATTATTTTGTATTCTTGAACTGCACATTGCATGCAAACTCTAATGAGAGCACGCTGAAATTCCATGTGCGCAATATATCAATATGCATAACAAAGAATAAAGGGCACAGTCTTTAATTAGCGTTTTAGTCTGTTTGGACTTGCACACTTAATTATAAGTCTGTAATTAGGGATTATACCTTGGCTCAACTTTTTTTTTGCTGAAAGAAAGCTCAGGAAGGAAAAAGGATAAAAACGGTAAGATGAGGTTTCCTGTCCTCCTTTCATCATATTGTTAGTCTTGCAAACCAGATCATTACATTGGCTCACTGAGTCCTGACTACCCATACATCCACAAACCAGACCACCAGAGGGTCTGTTCATGTATATTTAGTTGTATGTCAATCAAATAAAAAAGGCTTGTGTTTTTGATTGGTCACTTTTACAGCATTGTACGCAGTCCATGTTTGAACAGCATGATGATGGGTGGAAGAATAGTGGCTGAATGCAGCATTACTGGGAATCATAGGGATTGTGAACTACATCATTCAGACATACTACTGTGACATTATTCTGCTTCAAACCACAGGCTGAACTCTTTATTTATTTGATTGTTTATTTTATTTGTATATTTGGCCATTTAAAGCACACTACAGGAGCACTATAGATATAATATTTTGCTCCCTTTGCTCCTTCTGTTGCAAAAGCGCTTTTCATGTAGAAGAAAAACGGCTTGTCGTTCTCCTTGGATACACCACTATACAGTCGTCCGCCCCCCTCCGTCTCATCCCACTGGTGGAAAATGAGTGTGTGGGCAAGTTAGGGCCTGTGGGCCTGTTCCTGTGTGTGTGTGTGTGTGTGTGTGTGTGTGTGTGTGTGTGTGTGTGTGTGTGTGTGTGTGTGTGTGTGTGTGTGTGTGTGTGTGTGTGTGTGTGTGTGTGTGTGTGTGTGTGTGTGTGTGTGTGTGCGTGTGTGTGTTTGTGTGTGTGTGCGTGTGTGTGTGTGTGTGTGTGTGTGCGTGTTAATGTTTGTGTGTGTGATCTCTTACACCTGCCTGTGCACGTCGACCGGAAGCCCACAGAGATAAGGCATGATGCTTTCCTCACACTGCCCAAGTGTAACAGTGTTCAGAACAACACCCTCCATGCTTCAAAGAATGCCTAAACTGTTTGAAAGTACAGCAACCGAGGCAACACACTTTCTAACCCTGAATCTAAATCCGACACCCTCCCAAATCTGGTTCGCGCACACACACACATACACACATGGTCTCTTTTTTGATGCGCACACATACAGCAACACCCATAAACACCCATGCACACAACCCGCACACACTCACACGTGGCACCGGCCCCGGGGGAAACAACAGCCGCCTGGGCGAAAATAAAACTCTTCACTCGGTTAGAATTAAATCAAAGCGATGCAAATCAAATGGCCAATTAAAGCCACAAACACGTTTCCTGGGAGATGAAATGCTGACGCCTAATTGGTCGGATAAAAGGGGCAATACATCTAAGAAGACAGACCTGAGAAGGACGTTTTGGAAACGCAGCAATGAGAAGAGAGGGAAACGAGTGTGTGTGTGTGTGCGTTTGTGTTGGGAGATTCGCTGAACATAAGTTAGACTGTCAACTATGTGGGCCGTAAGTGCTTCGTTTTCTTTGTAATTTAGAGGGAGCACTTTGCTAAGCGAGAGGAAGAATGTGAGATGGAGAGGATTTTTTTTTTTTTTTTTAAGTTCAACCACACAGTAGTTCTTCAGGCTTCTCACAACAGAGGAGGCATTTTAAAGACGTCTGCTAGGAAGAAAGAAAATGTCTGATATCTATGCACACACATAAACACGTTCAAGCTGTGGCTGTGGCTTCAGTCGCACGACACGGTCAGACAACTCCCGCTGAGATGTCACAGTTGCAGTATGTGTTTGCGTGGTTCCTGACGAGTGAAACGGCTTATGAGGGGAGACAAATTCACAGTTTTTCACAGCAAGTGGAAATGTCTGATGAATTGATATAATGAAATAAGCAAATGAGGATATGTCAAAATACATTTTTTGATTGGAATTTCAACGGATGGTTGTCAACTTCAAATCTTCAATATTTAGCTGGTTTACTGATCGCCCTTGTGAAAAGAAGTGAATATTTTGAATATATGAATGTACTTCAAATCTTAAAAGTAGATTTTTCAAAAAAGGCACTTGCAGATAATAATAATGAAATGTAAATACAACTTAAAATGTACTTAGATGTATCTTAACACTCTAAAAAGTGCACTTTTTAATAAGGTCAAATTAAAAATGTTTACTTTAAAGACAATTTCAAATCATTATGTTTTAATACTCATTTGTCATACTTTAAAGGTTCAGTTTGTAGTATTTATGAGGATCTATTGACAGAAATGCAATATAATATACAAAGCTATGTTTTCAGTGGAGTATAAAGAACTTACATACATCATGTTTTTATTTCCTTACAATAAGCCGTTTCTATCTCCATACACCACGGGTTCCCCTTACAGTAAATCACCATTTTCCCTCACCATGTTTCTACAGAGTGCTAGCTACTCTCTGCTGTCTCAGACAACATCTTTGTCCTGTGTTTGCCACCGTAGCTTCTCTATGTGCTCTGAAATGTAGTGTTGGTGGATGCAATTCACAACCTCACCACTAGATGCCGCTAAAATCCCACACTGCACCTTTAAAGAAGTAAACTTATTTTGAATTGTTGACTAATGTGCTAAAGCATGTAGGCCCGGTTTCACAGAAAGTGCTATATACTAAGCCAGGATTAGGCCTTAGATCAGTTAGGACATTTAAAGGTGCACTATGTAGTATTTTTGCAGTAAAATATCCAAAAACCATTAGGCCATAGTTATATATTTTATTCAGTTGAGTACTTACAATATCCCAAATGTTTCCAACTATTCGTAAATTGTGAGAAAATTGCTATTTTAACTAAGGACCAGGACGTTTCAGCATAGCCTTTGAGCGAGTCACCTGTCAATCGCGTCATATCTGTGTTACCTTCGGTTTTATTCTGCAGAAGCGCTTTTCTCTTAGCAGTGTGAACATGTCACAGCACCTAGCGAACGCACAGAGTAATGTCATAACATAATTTTAAACACACTTAAATGTTTCTAATATGATAAAAAACTGCGCTACCTCATAATCATGACCGGAAAAAGCGGAAGTGCGGGCGCACGGCGACTGTATCCCGTCCCGTCATAATAAAAGTCCCGGTGCTCGCGAACTGTGTGTTTGTTTAACAATCGCTCCAGAGGCCGTGCTCAGCTCCACAACACTCGCTCCTGCTCTGCTTTACACTACAGTAACGTTAATAACCGCATCCATGAACATGATTTCTTCCCGAGTCTTATTTTCCACCGGCTGTGAGGTCAAGACCACATGTCCCAAGACATGCGCTCAAACTTGACGTCATCAAAATACGCCTTTGTTTAGAATAGGCGCCCTCCGGTGGATGGAAAGTTGCATAGTGCACCTTGAAAGGGTTAGTTCAGCCAAAAATGAAAATTCTATCATTAATTACTTACCCTCATGTCGATTGACACCTGTAAGAACTCCGGTCATCTTCGGAACACAATGAAGATATTTTTGTTGAAATGCGATGACTCAGAAAGGCCTCCATTGGCCATAATGTCATTTTCTCTCTCAAGACCCATAAAAGGCACTAAAGACGGCATTACAAAGTCCATCTGACTACAGTGGTTCTACAATCATTTTATGAAGCGCAAGAATACTTTTTGTGCGCAAAAAAAAACAGCAACTAAACAAGGACTTATATAGAGTTGGCCGATTTCAAAACACTGCTTTGTAGAAGCAATAGAAATGAATGTAAAGGTTTCCAGACTTCCAGGCGCAAAATCTAATCGCTGGCAGATTGGGCTGGGTTTACCCATTCTATATAAATTACATTAACCCCCGGTTTCACAGGCAAGGTTTAAGTCTTAGACTAAAATGCATGTTTGAGCTGCACTGACTGTTTTCATATATCAACATGTCAGTGCCATTGTTTTGTCTCAAGATGCACACCAGTAATGTTTTATTTTATTTTGTTGGCATGTTGATAAAAGCTACGTACATGCCCTAATTGAACTAATGCCTAATTCTAGCTTAATCTAAGCCCTGTCTGTGAAACCAAGCTTATATATAATTTAGCTTACTTTAAATTAGTGTCTGTGCATTTATCAATACACTTTAATCAAATTTCAAAAGACAAAAGACAATACTGATTGTCTTTGAAGTGATTATGAAATCCTAGTCCTACTTAAGTGGGTCAAAAATCTTTCAGTTAATTGCATGTAATACAAATAAAAATTACAATGAACTATATCCTTTAATTGCAATTAACATGCAATTAAGTTTCTGGAAATTACATTCAGTTTCTTTAAAGATATATTTCCCAAGTTCCTATTATATTCTAGTTTTAAAATGTTGGGATTTTAAATGTCATGGGGACTTTTTTAATAGACATACATTTATACTTAACCTTAACCCTGAACCTAAACCTACCTATCACAAATGCATTTTTACATTTTCGAAAAACATCACTTAGTATGAATTATAAGCTGTTTTCCTCACAAGGACCAAAACATTTCACCAAGGACAAGGATATGTCTTTGTTGGGATATTTTGTCCTCAAATCGTAGTTTATTTGAAACACACACACACACACACACACACACACACACACACACACACACACACACACACACACACACACACACACACACACACACACACACACACACACACACACACACACACTCATACATCTAGTCTAAGTTGTGGGTTACTATTGTTTATTGTTGCTATAGATTGATTTATTTTCTTCTCATGTGCTTCATATTTCCAGAGGCAGCACTAAACCTTCTTTTCTCACTGTGTTCTGTTCTAATCTTTTTAGGTTAGTAATAGAGGTTTGTAATGGCATGAGGATGAGTAAACGATAGCCAAACTTCAATTATTTGGGTAAACTAACCTTTTTTGTCTTTTGTAACATCCTATTTAGTCTCCATCAGGCCACTTTCACTGACCTGATCTCAGTTTATATCACCATTCCTTAAAATACAGTGGTTGTGGCAGTTTTAGTATTTCATAAGAAAACATGGCAGTGATCTCCCTCAGGAGCGCTGTAAGCCATCAGTTATATTCGGATCTGATAAAGCGTACAGTATGACATTCCACATAACGTTTGCTTTCAGCTGCAGGCTAGTGGGTAGACATGTTGAGTTGTGGTTTTCATGTGAGAAATGTGGGTTCGAACCTGGCATGTATTGATTCTATTCATCTCATCATTTTAAGTTATCTGTATACTTTCTCTCAGTAAAATAGTGAAAAATAATTATGACATCTTTATACAGTATATAACAGATACTTGAGACATAATAACCAAGTTCCAAATGGATGTTCAGAAACAGCATGTCCATCTAATTCTGCTAATCATGCCACAACGGATATACACAGCTGCTTATCTCACTCCTTTGATAATTCTTCTGGCATCTCTCCACCGCCCTGACTCCACCTTAATTTCTATAATTAAATAAGTCCGGGAGGTGGGGGTGGACTCAAGCCCCTTCATTTTGGACAGCAAATCTAGCCTGTTTACCTCCACCTTCAATGATATGATGAATATTTGAACTCATGAAATTGATGTTTACAACATCTGGTCTTTAAAGAGCGGTGCCTATATTGTCAGGTGTCTTTATGATGGTTTATGCTGGTCGTTATTCCTCTGGATTGGTATTTATTAAAGTGGAGAGTGATTTAATGTTTGTATTTAACGGGCTGAATATTTTATAGCATAAAATGTCTGCTGGGGAAAAAAATTACAGTATCAGAGGGAATGGAGAGAAAACTGTAGCTTGTCAAGTGCTTTTGAAAAAGTAGTTAGCCATACCGTTTTAATTTTATTTTATTTTATTTTATTTTATTTTATTTTATTTTATTTTATTTTATTTTATTTTATTTTATTTTATTTTATTTTATTTTATTTTATTTTATTTTATTTTATTTTATTTTATTTTATCAGCATTTGACAAACTTGAACAAATAGTAAAAAACATAGTAACCAACAGTAACATTTAGCAAAATATTATTTTCTTTAAAAAATTATATATTGCTAAAAATATTATTTTAATTTTATATATGGCTAAAAAATTACAAATTGGCCATTGTGTCTGCACATGGACACAAATGAAGTGTGTGTGTGTGTGTGTGTGTGTGTGTGTGTGTGTGTGTGTGTGTGTGTGTGTGTGTGTGTGTGTGTGTGTGTGTGTGTGTGTGTGTGTGTGTGTGTGTGTGTGTGTGTGTGTGTGTGTGTGTGTCTATGTGCAAGTGTGTGTGTCCATTCCTTAAAAAAAAAAAAAAAAAAAAACTTTGAATAAAACAAAAAACAATTTATATTAAAGGGGTATAATACATTGAGAAATCAACTTTCCCTTGAGCCTTTGATATATATAAAAGGTCATGGTAATATAAGAATATCCTGTAAGTTTCTGAGCTAAAAAATACTGAGCCCCTTACATGACATTCAAGAAAAAAAAAAGGTAAATTGTGTGCACGATTTACTATTTCGTTCCTTCGATTTATAAATCGCACGATTTAGTAAATTGAGCCAACGAATTAGTTAAACGTGCACACTATTTATAAATCTAGGGAACGAATTAGTAAAACGTAGCACGATTTAGCCTACTAGTTTTTTACTGCATGTCAGGGCTCCGTAGAAATCTTCCTTGCTTTTATAGACACCAGGCCCAGAAAACGAGGCTCTCAAATCAATGACGTATTAGAAGAGGGAAACACCGCCTCTAGAGATAAATATGTACGCCTGCTTCTGTAGCCCCACCTTCTGTCTCGTGGAGCTAAACGAGTAATAAACATGCCGAAGATATCAAGATAATAGTTTGTAAACAAGACACAGGTCGACACTGGATTTGCAGACATATTGAGATCAAAACACAATCCTGTGCTTTCTATATTGGATCCAAGAGGAATGGTGCAACACACTGATGTGAGCAAAACATGTTTTTTATATGTGATAGTATAGCATTGTTACAGATCGTATTGATTATGTGTAAGTCTAACAGAACATACCGTAGCATGCTGTCACAGGCTGGAGAATCCCTTATTTGTTGGTTCATTGCAATTCGGCATCATAACAGATCGGATCGGACATGTAATGTTATGAGCCAGGGGGCTCGCAAAGCTCAACGTCCCAGGGCTATGTGTTTTCCAGACGGGCTACCCAAAAATAAGCATGTCGGCAGGCTGGTGAATCTCAAATAGTGAAATAACATTCATTTCTTGATCTGGGTTGTTAATTTTCACTCTCTAGACTTGATTTTTGAAGAGCAAGCCCCTGCTTATGTGTGTGCAGTTCGCACTTATATCCACCGATCGGGCGGGCCGAGTAATAAAAAAATAAATCAATTGTGGGTGGATGAGAGATAAATCATTGTGTTTGTTTGATAAATACATTTTGAGAGCCCTGTCAGAGAATCATTCCGGTTGCCACTTTCAAAACAATCCCTCCCGGGGACTGACAAGGGAGTTGAAGCTCATTAAATATGCAAATCTTATCCAATCCTAGGCGTTTACTTTCAAGTCGTCAGTGCGTCACGCCCATCAAAACCCAGCGTTCAGGAGAGAGCCTCAAAACCAGTGTAGATAAATAGCCTATTACGTATTAGTTATGATGTTTTTGAATGAGAAAACCATGCGAACGTCATAAATTGACCTCAGACAACAGTATAAAACAATTTAAAAAGCCAATTCATGACACCTTTAACCGGTTCAGATGAACCAGTTCACTAAAACTAATCAGTCTCAAATACTTAATTTAGAGAGAAAGTTTCAATATTTAGTCAGCAGTGTTTGATTAGTACCCCAATTTTTTGCGTGTTTCGTACAATAAACCTCTATCTGGAAAACAGTTTTGAAAACAGCAGAAATATTGTCAGTCTGAAATAAATGGATCTCAACTTTGCAGTGTTGCTACTTTTAGTTAGCTACTCTCTGACACTAGATGTTAATTATGCCTTTGTCACAGAAAGGGCCTATTCTCATAGTGGACGATGTGAGATGAACCTAGATGATGAAGGAGTCACAGAGATGAGCGATTGCGTCTGAGAGGAACTGAGAATGGGGGGCGGACTGAAAGAGTGTAGTGTGCCCCGCTTAATAACGCCCCTCTGTGTCACACGCATACACACACTGAGGTTATTGTCACAGCAACCGCAGCATGTCGTGAGACATTCGGTTCAAATTTATGTGTGTCACAGGGGTGTGTTCACTGTCTGGGCCTCTGAGTGTAGGTGTGTGCGAATTTATTGTTTTGCGTTCAGAGACGTGCAAATCGCATGATTTCGGATTTTTCATCTCGCCGTGTGTCATCTCAGTGACATGTTTCTGACAGGAAACAGAGCCAGGATTGTGTGTGCATTTGTTATATGGCAAAACTGTGTGTAGCATAACTGATTAAAAATCTCTTATAGAGTATGAGCTCATCTCCCGGTGAAAATAACTCACCCGGCACGGGACATACTTATACAGCTCATTATACACACACTGCAAGAAATCCTTATTCACTTCATTGTGTATTTTTTGTGTACTGTAACAAAACTGCTTTGTTTGGTTGATGGTCAGTATAAAATGGACAAAAGGGGACGGTGTGTGTGCATGTGTGTGGGTGTATCTTTTCGTCACAAGTGGGTATTCATTAAATTTCACTGTCTCACCATAGTAGATATGTACCAAGACACACATATGAAATTCCTATGCACAACACACACACACACACATAAAGGCAAAGCTGGAGCATCCTGTTTACTTCGTAAAGCACAATGGAGACTTTTATGTGGAAGTCTGAGACGATGATGAGGGAAAAGCCATAAATATCACCTCCACACATACAGTGCTTCCTAACATCAGGACACCCTCATTAAGTGAGAATTGTTTTCAGAGTAACGAACCAGGAAGACAAGAGACGCCTGTCAGACATGCACCTAATCATTATCTTTTATTGAGTCAAAGCCCAATCACATATGGATTAGTTTGCCCGCCCCTCAGGAGCTTAATCCATCCCAAACGCCATGTGGTTGGTTAAACAGCTTTGCTTTAGATGCTTTTTGGTTCCTCTAGGAATTATGAGCTTACACTTGTTTGACTTTGACTCAGCTGTGGCACTTGTCTGGAGTCAGATGTCTGACTTCATTCAACTAATTATAATAATGAAAACTCACTACAAGGTCAAGAAATATTATTATTATTTATCGCAAAGAAGTCTTATAGTGAAATATTACAAATAAAATGTTTACATTATATTTTAAAATGTAATTCATTCCTTTGATTCTAAAGTAGATTTTTCAGCACCATTACTCCAGTCTTTAGGACATCATTAAAGAAGTGAAGTTAATAAACGTAATTTCAGGAGGAGTACGCCCATCTAATCTTTCAATTAATACCAAGGTATAAAACCAGCAGCTTACCTCTTCCCATTTTTAGTTCCTGAAGCATCCCTCCTCCTCCCCTGCTCCTCCTTTTGTACAATTTTGTACACCACACTGGTGGTGGTTGAGGAGAGATCCCTGACACGAGTGTAAAGCACTTTGGGTGTACAGTAGTACATATGAAAGCGCTATATAAATGACTCATTCATTTATTATTTTATTTATTCAATTTGCCTGTTATAGGGGGGCAATCGGAGCTCGGGAAGAATATATTCTCCGAGCCCCTCTATAGCAGACAGCAAGCCAAATCTGTTTACCACTTTCACTAAGATTATATGGGCACACAAACTCGTGAAATCATTCTTATGTACTGATTTGGTACTTTTTTGTGTTTTTTTATGGAAACTATAAAACCATTTTTTTTCTTCCTTTTTTCAGGATTCTTTATTGACTAGATTATACATGTTTTTACCTTCACTTTTGATCAATTTAAAGGTGCACTGTGTAAAGTTTAGCAGCATCTAGTGGTGAGGTTCTGAATTGCACCTGCTGCTCACCCTTCCTTTTTGAAGCACATAGAGAAGCTACGGTGGCCACCACAGGACAAATATGTCGTTGTCTGAGAGAGCAGAGAGTAGCTGGCGCTCTGTAGAGCAGTTTGTCCATTTAGGGCTACTGTAGAAACATAGCCGCGCAAAATGGCGACTTCACTGTAAAGGGACCCACAGAGTATGGAGATAGAAATGGCTCATTCTAAGTTAATAAAATATGTGAGGTCTAATAAACAACATTCATTTTGAGGACTCATTTGATATATTATTATTTTCAGATTTAGATTAACTTTTAAATTTAAACTTTTTAAATTTGTAAATCGCTGTGAGTGTGAATGCCCCTTAAAGGGGTGGTTGATTGCCCCTTTTTACAATATGTAAAATAAGTCTCTGATGTCCCTAGAGTATGTGTGTATGTGAAGTTTTAGCTCAAAATACTCCACAAATATTTTTAGCATGTTAAAATTGTCATTAGCATATTCTGTCATGATAATCTCATCCCCTTTGTTGCGTGTTCCTGGGGCCATTTTATGTGAATGTCAAGGTTAGTGATGTCCCTAACCCAAGAGGAAGCTTGTGTAGTCTCTACCAGCCATTTTTTGTAGTCCTTTTAAAGCTTTTTTTTATTATTATTTCTTAAAAAAGAAAATGTCCCCCTTTGCTTTGAACTTTGATCATTGTAATTTTGCAGATAATGTTTATGATCAAACACTAGCCTGACAAGCCAGACCCATAAACAAGATGCTGGGTCTGGGAACACAACATTGGCAGGGCTCAATCCGAGGGGCGGGATAAACGGTTGGTTCAAATTCCCTCTGCACTCAGTAGGATAGCGCTAAAACCAACCAGAGCAACTAAGCAGGTGAAGCGGAGCTAGTTGATAGATTAAACTTTTGCCGTATATGGTCGGTAAAACTCAGAACACACGTTCTTTTTTTAAGAATGACTTCAGTGCCGTTCTTTGTTCTTTTCTCAAAGAAAAGCTTAAAGGGGGGGTGAAACACTCAGTTTCAGTCAATCTCATGTCAATCTTGAGTACCTATAGAGTAGTATTGCATCCTTCATATCTCCGAAAAGTCTTTAGTTTTGTTATATTTATAAAAGAAATATGGGCTGTACCGAGTCTTTCCGGAAAAAAACGAGCGCCTGGAGGCGTATCGTGTGGGCGGAGCTAAAGAATGACGAGTGCGCTCAAAGCGGTGACGTCCTCAAGCGTGGAGAAGAAAACGCTACCCTAAATAAACCATGGCTATCAATCAGATTCAACTAATACATATATGATCCAGAATCAGATCCGGAGGCTCAAATAAACTGAACAGGAGAAACAGCAACAGCAGGACGTCCGTCTCTGTGGCATGTACTGTATTTAGTGGCCTGTCAACATTTGTGTGTGTCTACTCGCAGTTTATGAGGACATGATTTGGTTTATGGACTATTGTATGCGACTAAACCTTAGCAGTAGCACGCAAAAACGGTTTTGCACATCAGACTAGTGTAACGTTATACATAGAACAACAATGGAGTAACCGTTAGCGCATTTGAATGACGAAGCACGCTTTGTGAGAACCTCCCCTAGGTTTAAGTTTGGGTGGTTTTACAATAAACAAACTGACACCGATATTGGTCAGCTAAACAAATGTATTTAAACACACACCATAGATCGCATGCTCCATTGATAAATTAACTAACGTTATACACGATCGTGTTGTTTACTGATGTTTACTTACGCAACGATAGCCAACAACACAGACATTTGAAGAAGTTTTACTCACCGCCTGCTTCCAAAGCATGACCGTGAAGCTTTATCGTTGGGACGGCTCCGTCAAAAACACACTTCTTTGGAAACTGTTGATTTCGTGAAGTCCTTTGACAGCAGTGACCGTGGAGATCCACTTTTGCGACACGACTGAAGCGTGATGTTATGAAGCTTCCTCTCGCTCTGGTCACGCACGCACGCACCCTTCCCGGAGAAGAGCCCATACGGCCCATACGGCCCATACAAGGACATTCCGCTCTATCAACGTCAAGCCGACCCATACTCGAAAAAAACTCTGCGAAACTTGTGAAAAACCGGAAGGAGTATTTTTGACACAGAAATACTCCATCAAACATCCAACTTCGTTTTTGAAACTTTGTCTATGTTTAGGATGAGAATCCAAGTCTTTAACAGTGTAAAAAGCTCAGTATGCATGAAACAGCATTTCACCCCCCCCCCCCCCCCCCCAACTCCAAGTCTTCCAGAGTCAAAAGCCAAAGCAGAATCGAAAGACCGTCAACCGTCATAACTCTGCCGTCATTATGTTAAGCCCGCCGACCGACTTTATACATGATGTGATTGGCCTGACTAGTTTGGCTTTTCAAGCTCTCAAGCCAACAGAAAGTTGCTACCCTGGCTGCAAATTACAAATGAATTATAAGTCAGTTTGCAAATATTATCCTGACATCATGGAAGATTATAAAACTCTTTAATAGTCAGCCATGTGTGTACATGATCCAAGATTTTCAATTCAGCTCATGTAATTTCTCAATCCCTATCCTCTTTTCTGTTCGTCATAATTTCTTGTCCACTCTGTCAATAAAAATGTCAAAAAAATATGTAAGGCTATAATTACCCACACTTTCATCACTAAAGAATGTGTAGGAAAGCACTGATGTCATTCCATTCACAGCATGCTTGAGAAATTGACAGTGCTTGATTTCAGCCACTAAGCGGCACTAGTGCCTGTGTTACTTCGTGACTTTGTGTTGCAGTAAGTCGATGACCCCTCTGCAACAGTTAATGTGCACTAATCCACACTTGTATATCTTTGTGTATTTGTGTGTGTATTCTAGCGCAACTACTTCTTACTTCTGTTTGCTCTCTGCTCTTCTCACGACACTCTCCAATCTCTCTCTCTCTCTCTCTCTCTCTCTCTCTCTCTCTCTCTCTCTCTCTCTCTCTCTCTCTCTCTCTCTCTCTCTCTCTCTCTCTCTCTCTCTCTCTCTGCAGTGCCTCTTTCACTGCATGGTGATTATTATTCCTCACACAGACTCAGTGCTGATACTCAGATACTGCTGAGCAGCCCTGTAAATCACCTGGAGCTGAAAGAGAGGAAGAAAAAGAAAGAGAGAGAGGATGAGAGATATAGAGATATAGAGAGATACACAGAGAGATGAGAAAATTCAAGGTGGTCTGAATGAACGAGTGAGGTTCAAACAGCAAGGGAATTAAAGGAAAAGAAAAAAGGGATAAGAGATATGGTTAAAAAGGAGAAACAAGGGAAAAAAAGAGAAGAGCAGCAAGAGTGAGTGAGAAGGGAGCGTTAGTGTAAAATGCTGCAGTCAGAGCGAGCCGTGGTGCAGGATGATCATCAGGAGTATCTGTCACGCTATTGCAGAACACATACGCATCTCCGTGACCTTTATTCCGCCGCAGAAACGCAAGTCCTGCGCTCACGTTCACTTATCCTTCTCATGTCATTGAGCAGGAGACGTACAGGAAATTGTAAATTATGTGTGTGTCTGTCCGTCTATCGCTGTCCTACACAAACTTACGCTTGTCAGTTTGCCACCTGCTTGTATTAATAACTGTCAATGTTTGCTGTGGTTACACACACGCGAGTGGAATTGCTTTCCACAGGACGAGCATGAGTGAATACTGAACTAAAGCAAACAAATAATGGCAAATTGTCTCTCAGTGTGTTTGCAATTTTACATCCTCCTTTAATGCCTTGAAGTCCCACATTTGTAAATACTTGGTGTGTTGCTGCTTTTTGGGCAGATGCTGCTATTTCATAAGAAAACTTTATTGTTGAGTGCTTGCTCTTTCATAGCTCAGGACAAAAGTAAATTCAGTAAAAAAATCAATTTCTTACTTTGTTGTTCCATTTGACTTTCCTTCTGTCCACTGAACAGAAAACGAGGAACTCCCACATTGCCTCACATAATCATCTCCACATGTATGGCTTTTCTGATGTAGTAAACTTGCTCGATTGCTCACCTAATACCAGTGGTGTAAAGCAACTAGGGCTGTCAAAATGAACGTGTTAATAACGCGCTAACTCAAATGAATTTTAACGGCACTCATTTTATTAACGCGCAGTTAACGCAGCGCACAATTTCTGTTTGATCCATGGCCCGTAGTTGAAGAAAATTGAGATCAGCCATAGACGTAAAGGATGCAGCAGCAAACATTAATAGGGAAAGAAAGGGTTAACAAAAAATTACTCTGAAACAAGTGCAGTTATTGCCTACATAAGCTTCCATATTTTCTGCTTAACTTTTATTAGACTCCAGGTCGAAAGAAAAGTGTGTTTTTTTACTGAGCACATTCTCTGTAGTCCGAGCGCGATGCACTGCAAGCTCCCACTTGCTCATATCCGAGGTCAATCATGAACACCATCACCGCTTACAGTACATGCGTTTTATTGAACTAAATACATTATTTAGAAAAAAAAATCCCAGTGACATGTAGGGACAAGCAAAAATTGCACAGTTGCTAAGAAGTTTTGAATGGTACTCTAATTCTAGGGGTGACCCCGAATAAAGCCGGGTGCACACTGTGCGATTTTGGCCACGATTTGGCCGTCTGAGACAAATTTAGGAAATCCTAAAAGATTCCTCAGATCCTAGGCTAAAATCTGACGTCTTTGGTCGTTAGTTTGACATGTTCACCGGCGGCCGATTAATGACCGCTGCGATCAAATTTTACCTCAGACGAAATTCTGGCAGTGTCAGAAGATTTGGCACAGAATCCTGCAGTGTGACTTCTCCTACGACAACAGTCAAATATCTCCGTTTTTCAAGACAAACTATGACCAAAACGAGAGCTAGAGATTTATTTGTAGCCAGCATTTCATTCCCGCGTGTAATGCAGCTCACTGTCACCCAACGCGTCATTCATTGATGATATAAAGCTCCGGGTGAGATTTCTTGCGCGCGTCCTTTTTTAGCGAGCCTAAACTATCGTGCAGTCTGACATTAATGGCAACTGAGATCTTACAGTGTGACACGGGGATCATGTTCATACAGTCTGACAAGGGACATTCGCAAAGGATTTTGAAAATCGCACAGTGTGCAGGACCCATAAGTTGAAGATTGGATGCATCGATATGTGGAGCCGGATTCGACCACAAATCTCATGGTCGAATCTTCGTGGGTGTTATGAAACGAGGATCATACCGTTTTGGCAATATGGGGGTGCTCAATGTTTTAAAAAGGTGGCACAGCGCTGAGCTTCACGCCCCCCCCCCCCCCCCCCCTTTAAGGGCGCTGAGCTTTACATCATTTGAAATACGAACACAGCGGCATTCTGCACCTGTCCGTGGTGACTCAGAAAGTTGTTTAAAATCCTTCCACGCCATCATAAGGTTTTACATTAAATTTAGATTATATTTCCCTCAAATCCTCAATGTATATATTGATTTTACCCTGTGCTACATGATACACTCATTGTGCAGCTCTTCTGTCAGAAGTCGATTCAAAATTGAGCTTGCATGTATATAATGTGCGCGTCGGTGTGCGACCCCCTTTAGGCATAATCGGCTTAAGAACATGCATGTAAACGCACTCAAAGTGTTCTTTTCCTCTTTTTTAGGTCTATTTATCAAAATGTTCTTTTATATATTTGTGTTCTGTATTTCGATCGGGGCTTTAACTTGTTATGAAAAAACATTTTACGAATGTTTACCACATTACCTTTTTTTTAAACCTAAATAAGAAAATTATTAAAGGTTGTTGCTGTGTGCAGTGTGTAAAGGAAAATATAAATAGTTTTAGCCTCCTGCTGACTAGTGTCGTGCACCTCCCAACCTATTCACACACACATAGATGATTCGACTATCAGTCGACCATAGAGAGATCCGACAACTCTGATTCGAATGTGTAAATCCTTAGTCGGGGACACCCCTATCTAATTCCGAACCGTACTGTACCACTTTTAGCACCCTTCTGTTGGGTTATCTACACTCAAAAAACGTATACGTAGTTTTCACTTTTATTGTATGTCAACAGGTTCTATGTAACTGAGTTATATTGAATTTAATTAACATTGTTTATTTTAGTAAACTTTGTTTGTGTTTTTTTTTTTATTATTATTATTTTTTAATGTAAGGTTAATTCAATGCAATTTAGTTGAATCGGGTTAACATTCTTAATTTTGTCCAAAACTATTAAAATCAATTATTCTAAAATTAATATAAAAAAAAAACATAACAAGTAATCCAGTTCAATTACAAATGTACAAATGTTATCAAGAAAATCTTTTACAGAATCTTATTGGTTTTGTTACATCCATGGAATGCCCAAAATATTTATTTTTTATTATTAAAACAAATGTATATGTTATTATCAGGTCCTCACCCCAAGCACATGCTCTACACTTCACCACAATAGTAACTTCCAAAAACACTAACATAACACAAACATTTTAATACCAACATAACAGAACATTACACATTAAAAAGATTCTCCATTTTCTCACCTTGTTAAAAAAAAGCACACAAAAAAGCACTTTATTTAAACATTTACTCTCTGAATTCAGCCCCTTTGCAAAGCATGATGGGAAGTGAATGTCCTGTTTGTTTGAGTTACTTTATATAAACGTGTTATTTGAAAATAAAAAAATCAAGTTATGTCAAAGAGTAATGGTTTTAAGTTAATATAACATGGAGCAATTACATTTGAACCAGAAACCTAATGTAATGGTGTTAAATCAAGATTAATAAAGTGAAAAGCATCATAAATATTATTTTTTGGAGTGTAGCACAGTAGTCCAGGTTCTACAGGGTGGAGCTAGACTCACTGCAGAACGTTGATTGGTTGACAGAGAATCGTCACTTGCGTGTGCTTTTCAGCTGTGTTTTTCCTTGCAGCCTTGACTCAAACAAAGCATGTCTTCTTCTTGGGACAACAGCCGAGAAGCAAGAACAAGATCTGCTGTATGTCGTCCATTGTTGTTTACTGTTGCTTTCTTGTTCACGTAAGAATTACATCGAGCTGCACCACGCTTATCAAGTACGGGTGCTGTTGACGGTGAAAACGCAAGCCGGATCAGGGTTTAGCTCCCTAAATCATATAAACCATACCCCTCGGTGGAAACGAGCCGTTAGTTAGTTAGTTAGTTAGTTAGTTAGTTAGTTAGTTAGTTAGTTAGTTAGTTAGTTAGTTAGTTAGTTAGTTAGTTAGTTAGTTAGTTAGTTAGTTAGTTAGTTAGTTAGTTAGTTAGTTAACATTTAACGCCAATCACCAGACATATTTTTATTTTATTTCCAGACTACCCTGATGGGCACAACAACCATCATAATAAAATGTTGTAACATTCACGTTCATCTGTTATACTATATATATATATATATATATATATATATATATATATATATATATATATATATATATATATATATCAACACACTATAAGCGCCACTTTAAATTTCACTTTGACAGTGTCATTAAACATGCAAAAAGCAACATAATATACTTTTGCTGAAATGCTCCCCCCAAGCCCTTTTTTTTCCCACCAATGACCCTGCGGTTCCATAGTTTTTGACAACTTTCAAGCCTGTTCTCATATTTCCAAACACTAATAGGCTCTTAACCCACACTTGAACGCCATTTTCTTATTCAGTAGTCAGTCTTTGAGGCGAGGTAAAGCAGTCATGCGATTCATAAGAGAGAGTCTTCTTTGAACAAAGTGAGTCAGCATGATTCATTCACTGAATAAAAATCATTGAAAAACACCAGTAAACAAAACACCACAAGTAAACATGCAGCATGCCATTGGTTCTCTTTGAATATTACAGAGAATTCGTTTTTTGTTAAACTATTCCCCGGAGGTCTAAGTCTTATTTAAAAAAATGAATGAGAAATGTTTGAAATCCTTGGGTTATGATTAGAGACTTTGAACTTGGCAAATCTGAGCACATTCTGAGATATTGTTGAGAACTTTTGCTTTCTAGGAGAAACAGTTGAGATGGTGGAGAGAATAAGTTCGTGACTTTTCTACAAATTGAGAACAGAACAGACTAGAGAATAATATTAATGAAATAGAAAAAGTATAATTATTTACAAATAAGCAATAGTTAACAGGACAGTTTGTGCACAGTAATCGTGAGTAAAGCTTATTCTCAGTTAATGGCGGAGGCTTGAGGGGCTCTTCTGTGCTGTTTGAGCGATGTCACTAATTGAATGTGCTTATAGTTGGAACACACTATAGATCCATATCCAAATCAGCTCGCCTGAATTATTCATTGTATGCGGCATGCCCTTTCAATATGCAGAGTCATGGAACGCAGAGGAGAGGCTAAGCACTAATTAATCAGGCCTCGTTAATTTCCTTTGAGCCGTCAGGTAAGAGTGTTTCTCTCTAATTATGTTGATGACTGCGGAAAGCAGACACACATACACACACTTGGGTCTGAAACCTCGCAAACAAGACTGTTAGATGTGCATGCACACCGCTGTAGATGTGGACACACACACACAAAGGCAGGCAGGCGGTGATGCACATCTGGTTTAACAGACAGTCACATCAGTAAACATACACAGACACAGTTGGGTGTCATGCTGGAAAGGGAAAGGAAATGGCCTGTGTCAGATTAAAGGGTTGGTTTTTAATGTTTGCCGTCAAAGTCCATTAATATTCTATCAGCTCTGTTTCTGCTGCTGGTGCACTGACTGGACCCCAGCCAAGACCCAAACACACACACACACACAAACATCCAAGAGCCCAACCTTTGTGACTTTCGCCAGACTCTGCTTTTCACGCACATTCACACAGCCAAACCTCTGTGTCTTTAGCCAAACTCTTCTCTCACAAACACAAACAACCGCAAAGCCAAAAGCTTAACCTCTGTGAGTGACGCATTCTCTGTTTCTGTCTCCCACGCAAACGTTATGCCATCATATTGCGACAATATGGCATAGTATGTGTGATCCAACTGTAGAAACTCAAATGATTATACTTAAAAACATCCTATTTTTCCGGTTTGACATGATGTGCAGTACAGGTGCAGCTTCTAAATATGCAACTTATGCATATTAAAGAGCCCAGAGGAACATTATATTACTCATTTATGGCTCAGAAGAGAACAGAGTTTCATGTTATTCCTTATTTGTGTATAGGTTTGGTTTCAGATGTACACTACCATTTAGAAGTTTTGGGTTAGTACAATTTTTTAAATGTTTTTGAATGAAATCTCTTATGCTCACCAAGGCTGCATTTATTTGATATTAATAATAATAATAATTATTATTATTATTATTAATAATAATAATAAAAATAATAATAATAATAATAATAATAATAATAATAATAATAATAATATATATTATTTTTATTAATAATAAAAATTTCAGCAGCTATTACTTCAGTGTCACATGGTCCTTCCGAATATGCTGATTTGGTGTTAAAGAAACATTTCTATGTATTAATATTAGTGCTGGGCAATCGATTAATAAGTTTGAATATAAGTTTGTGTTTACACTGCAAAAAAAATAAGGTCTCCAGTTGAAAATGTTTAAAGGTGCACAATGTAGTATTTTTGCAGTAAAATATCCAAAAAACACTAGGCCAGTGTTATATATTTTGTTCAGTTGAGTACTTACAATATCCCAAATGTTTCCAACTATTTGTAAATTGTGAGAAAATTGCTATTTTAACTAATGACCGGGACGTGTCTGCATAGCGTTTGAGCGAGTCACCTGTCAACCGCGTCATATCAGCGCTACCCTCGGTTTTATTCTGCAGAAGCGCTTTTCTCTTAGCAGTAGAACATGTCACAGCAACGAGCGAATGCACAGAGTAATGTCATAACATCATTTTAAACACACTTAAATGTTTCTAATATGATAAACAGAGCTGCGTTACCTCATAATCATGACCGGAAACGCGGAAGTGCGGGCGCCCTGCGACTGTGTCCCGTCCTGTCATAATAAAAGTCCCGGTGCTCGCGAACTGTGTGTTTGTTTAACAATCGCTCCAGAGGCCGTGCTCAGCTCTACAACACTCGCTCCTGCTCTGCTTTATACTACAGTAACGTTAATAACCGCATCCATGAACATGATTTCTGCCCGAGCCCTATTTTCCACCGGCTGTGAGGTCAAGACCACATGTCCCAAAATACTGCGCTCACACTTGGCGTCATCAAAATACACCTTTGTTTAGAATAGGCGCCCTCCATTGTATGGCACAATGTTGCATAGTGCACCTTTAAGTGACTGATCACATCAAAAATTTTTAGTTAGCCAAATTGAATTTTTGTGAATTAAATTGCATCAATTCACAGAATTTCAATTTGGCCAATGGAAAAATTTAGATGTGATCAGTGACTATACATTTTCAATTGGAGCCATTATTTTTCTTTTACAGTGTACAATATATATATATATATATATATATATATATATATATATATATATATATATATATATATATATATATATATATATATATATATATATATATATATATATATATATATATATATATGTGTGTGTGTGTGTGTGTGTGTGTGTGTGTATGATGATTGCCCAGCACTAATTAATATGTGATTGCTTTTTTTTCTGGATTATTATTTGAATTGAAAGTTCAAAAGAACAGTAGATACTTTCTCGCACTCATGATAGGGCTGATTATACTGTTTCTCAGCCAAAGAAGCTAAATAGTCAACTAAATTCGAATCTAGAGCTTTTAGAATAACCTATGACAACATTACTTATGAAACCTCAAAAATGAGATGGTGATACTCAATTCATTGTAATTTGTTTAGAAACCCTGCAGACAATTGTGTGGATATAATGATGTTCTATAATGTTCTTCATGAGCTATATGTTATTTAGCTACTGATTTAAGTACAGATATCATTCTTAAATATGAACTTAATAAATCTTCATAAAACAAATCAAATGCAGCCATTAGTGTAAATGTGGGCTTGAGTAATCGGTATACAGTGGCAAAACGTAAGCCAGCAGTGCTTGGCAATTCAACATGAAATCCGCCGTAATCTGATTGGTTCCACTGTGTCGATAAGACAATGCAGCAAACAGGCTTATAATCCCACCCATGTTATTGAGCCTCTAGATCCACCCTCATACAGTCAAATGAGTCAACCATGTACAGTTCTCATATAAAGCAGCTGGTTTCACTTAATTAACATGAATTCGGGCCAAAATAATGTAGCAGTAATTTGATTGGAAGTGCGGCCTTGACATGCAATCCTTCAAACAGCACATTTCTGTGACATGAAAAACACAGACAGTATCACAGAATACAGTCATAATGTTGGAATTTACTGTATAACATTACATTTGGGTGAATAAATAAAAAAATAGGACTGTATACTTAATCAAATCCTGAAATTGACTAGCGTGGATGTATATTAAACCACCAAAAATATAAAGTTCTCTGCATGAATGAATGGTGCAGTTTAATCTACAATATTACATACCTACATAGAACATGTATGACATTTATGGTGTTTCTGCTGTCTTATTATATGATGATCTTCGAGAGTTCAAACTCAGAAACTGAAATATCTTCACTACAACCCTCCAAAATAAATGGTTGCTTTAACTTAAACATGTTTTAGCATTGAAACATCAGTTATACTGTGATGAAGATGAATTGTGTGCAAGATTCATAACATATACAATGTTTTGCATGTAAGAGTTTCCATGATGAATATAAAAACAAACCAATGGCAGAAATAAACGTGCAGGTAAAGTTCCCGGTGAACATGGTAACAGAGTTTAGACAGAGGGTAGCTAAAGCTAACTTAGTTCTAAAAAAAGTTCCTGGATGCGGTGTACTAGCTTTTACACATGCATTTTATTATCTAAAGGTAAATTTTGCGAAATTCAACACGACAGCGATCAACTTCAGCAAAGAATATTGAGTATTTATCATCTCTACTAATGGCTAAGTGTATAACATTGTAACTTTATGCTAATTAATGTTATGTTAGCTATATTAGGTAGCTACGTGTGTTAGTGATACATGCTTCATGAAAACATAAACCAAAAAAATGTACAATCAAAATGAAAGATTACCTGTCCAGCAGAAATACAGCCAGCAAGGAGTCGCTTTTCAGCCCCTTGAGCTCCCTTAGTTCTCGCCATCGTTGGAAAGCCACACCGATATTTACTCGTGTTTGATTTCTTTGTTTATCCAGACTTTTTGTGCATTGCCTTTTCTTTTACTGTCTTCCTTTTTTTGCATTGTTTGACTTCGCTGACTGCAAAACCCGGCACTGTGAATTTTGAATGCTCTTTCTCTGCTAGAATTACCTCAGTATAATTTTGCTCTTCCTAGGTTTCGTGCTGCGCACATGTGGGCAGATCCTGTAGCGAAAGCGGTGGTAGCCATGGTAGCGAGAGAGTGACAGTCGCCCAAGCCAATCACTTGTTTAGTCCCGAACGAAAATAATGAGCAGTGTTTATTGCAGATTAAAAAGTCTAGAGTCACTCGATTTTTATACTCTCTTTTTCAGAGTACTTACATTTTAATTATGTATTGACATATAAAGAAAGAATAAACAAATTCGGACAAAAGTGTTTTTAGATAATTCTTACCTACCCTACCTTTAAATTATTTATAAATTCAATAGACAAAATATAAATGGAAAACACAAACTTTGGGCCCCCCATTTTTTAGAACCCTTACAAAGTCACTGATTCCTATAGGGAATGCCTGAGCTGATAAAATGTACCTTGACTGCAATGCAAGTCGCATCAGATAAACGCGTCTGCCAAATGCATAAATGTAAATGCTGATGTCACCAGTGAAAGCCATAAGGCGGTTCATGATTCATTGTTTAGTTGCATTTTATGATTTCCATGCAGCATTGCTTTCCTCTGCTGTTTATTAAAGACCTGCAACCCATTTCTGGGTCGCTACACACCAGTTGAGAAACCACTTATATAATGCATCAGTAACTGCACAATGTTTCCCGGTCTCTAGCGTACGGTAGAGCTGTGCTCAATGTCTGCGTTAGACCCTAGGAGATCCCCACTCTTAATTGAAAGGCAGACATTCCGAGAAAAGTGAGGAGTGGAGTTAGTAAACGATGGTGGGGATTATGGGTCAATAAAACAGCGTTCCACGGAGACTTACAGCAAGGGTCAAGGGCACTGCATTGATTGGCTCAACATAAAGCTGAGTAAAGTGTGTGTGTGCGTATCTTTTTATGGGCCTCCAGAGATGCACACAGAGAAAAGTGAACAATAGAGGAAGGTACAAAGACAATATTAAAGATTCAAGGATCTTCTAGGAATGACTGTAATCATTACCATCAAATTATTACGCATCATGCTCTTGAAACAGCATATAATCATTTTATAATGATGCTATATGCAGAATACTTGACACAGTAAAAGCTAAATGTTCAGTCTTTTTGTTTTTGTAAAAGATGTGGCCAGATGTGGCTTGTTGTCCCGCTAAACCTCTCAAGTGTCAGACATCAGCTCGCAGACAAAACAGATGATTTGTTCTATTAATGTTCATTTGTCGTTTGCTACATTTGACACCTGACACCCATAAAGACTGATTCATCACTCTCTCCCCTCGCCGTTACGATTCCACTTCCCCCCAGTGAAAAATGAAACCATCAGTTAATTACTGTGTTCATTTAGCGCGCTCTCTCGCTCCCGTTCTCTCGCCCTGTTCGCATTGTCTTGATTAAGGCAGACACCGGAGCATATAAATGTGCTTCTCGTAAGGCAGTTCTCCTAACAGCTGTCAGTCATCGCTCCGGCAGACAATGAAGGGACAATGTGGGACTCATTTGGTTGGCTAGACTTCCTTCGGTTTCAAACAGCCTGCACTGGACTTTATGAATTTGTTGGAGACATTGAATGTGCTGATTTGCTGGTGTGAGATTCGGTTGGGGAGATGGAGTCATACCCATAGATGAGGCCATAAAACACATGCTATAAAATATCCCACAGGGTATACTAAAAGGTGTTGTTTATTATTATATGTTCAACTAGATTTTTTACATTTTCTGAAGGAAATGTAAGTGGTGCTTTCCCATACTAAACTCACTCGCCATGCTGCTAGTGTTAACTAAAGCTAAAACTATCACAAACATTTTGTTAACTGCAATAAAGCTGAAATACAATAAAAAATTAATACTAGATGAATAACTTAAAGGTTAGTTCACCCAAAAAGAAAAATGTAATGTTTATCTGCTTACCCCCAGGGCATCCAAGATGTAGTCGTGTTTGTTTCTTCAGTAGAACACAAATGAAGATTTTAAACTCCAACCGTTGCTTGTATAATGCATGTCAATGGTTTATTTGCTATGAGAGTCACAATGAGAGAAAAAAACACACACACATACGAATCCATATTAAACCCTGTGGCTCATGGCGACACAAAAATAACAAAAATACTGTTTGGTTTCTCGCAGAAACCGATCGTTTCTTGTCTTTCTTGACATCAATCGGTCGTATGTGTGTGTTTTTAATCGCATAGTGACTGTCATAGAAAACACCCCAATGACATGTATTATACGGCAACGGTTGGAGTTAAAAATCTTCATTTGTGTTCTACTCAAGAAACAAAAACACCTATACATCTTGGATGCCTTGGGGGTAAGCAGATAAACATGAATTTTACATTTTTGGGTGAAATTTCCCTTTAAAGTAAATGACAATACAAAATGTTGATAGCAATACGAAATACGAAACTAAAGGCCCTTATATACTTATGGCAAAGTTAATATTTGTTAATCGCTTATGAGGAAAATTAAGGTTATATATGTTTTCACGCAGCGGTATATTCACACTTTTCTCTTGATAACAAAAAAGGAAGCGGTGAGAAAACAGTGGACAGACATCGGATAGTGATTTGCATGAGCTCTGCAGTTCTGCAGTAAAGTCAAGTCACGTCATCTTTATTTGTTATAGCACTTAATGCAATAGATAGCAAGCATTGCAAGATTAAACATAACAGAACAGTGTCAGTTATGCTTTCGATTAGAATTACAACTTCGATTTCTGCTATAAAGCAGGTCTCCAGTATGTTCTGACCTCAACAGACTGAACGGAAGAAATGAACCAAAGATTTTCATGTCAAAAGAGAAGAGTAAGAGTTGTTGTGGTACATTTGGGAGTCTGCTAAAGCTGTCGGTCTTTTCACATTTATTGCAATGCAGTATGTAACACAAGTGCAATAGCATGTCATAAAAGCAAGATGACAACATATCTTACAACAATTCCCACATGAACGATTTATAGAATACCATGACAGAATATGCTAATCAATGACCTGAGGATAGGAACTCCACATCAACTACATAAATGAATCAACTAATCATTCAGAAAAAATATTGTTGCATTCTACATGTTGTCACTTCTTCCCGAGTCTCTCCATCATTGTCCGACTCTGGTTTGAACATAAAAGGCCAAACAGTTTCTGACATTTTCAGTGTTGTGTCTGCGTGAGGTAACCGGAGCTGCTAACTCGAGCTTTTGAAGCTCCACCCTCTTCCTGCAAAGGGGCCGGCAGCAGCATCTAATTTGCATTTAAAGGGACACAAAAAATGCCGCATTTTTGCTGATCCTCCAAAATGACAATTTTAACATGTTATAAAAAATAATCTTCACAGACACACTCTGGGGAGATCACATACTTATTTAACATCTTTAAAGGGGCATAATAGGACCCCTTTAACAACTACCTTACTAACTACGAAGCAGTAATTCAGGAGTTTATTGAAGCAGAAGCCGTAGTTAATAGTTCAAAGTTAAAATTGGAGCCTAATCTAAAGTGTGACCAAAAAAATAAATAAAAGCAAATTAAAAATATTAATAACAACCATGACAGTATATGAATAACAATAATATAATGCTGGATGGTTGCCAGGGTGTTGCTATACAGGGTGATGTGGTTAATTAAGAACCCTCCAGTCTTTGTGATAATAAGGTGCCATGCATACTGTTCATTCCTTGGTGTAATGATACCGTACTTGTTCAAAAACCTGTTATTTATCTACAGTCTCAATGAGAGATCGCTGTGAAATCAGATCAGTCAAATGTCTTATACAGATAATCCTTATTGACATACTGTCACCTATCGTGTTTTAATCCCATGTCTCTCTGTGTCTCTCCGCAGCCCCTCAGAAGAGTGACATTTTCTGTGGTGAGTCAAGCTCCTGATCAAGGCTGCTATGATAGTGGGGTGGAGGACTCAGAGACCCCGAGCAGCAAGAGCTCTTCTGGACCCAGACTAGGATCTTTACCGCTGCCTGAGGACGGATATGAAAGGACAACACCAGAAGGGAGCGTAGGCGAGGAGGAGCATGTGGAAAATGGTAAAAAGTCATCTGTGGGAAAGGTCTGAGACCTTTGAATTTCAAAAGTGTAATTTTTCCCCCTTATTTCGCATTAAAGGGATAGTTCACCCAAAACTGAAAATTCAAAAGAAGATATTTGGAAGAATGTTGGCTACCATTGACTTTTAATTGTATGGACAAAACATACTGAGACATTTCTCAAAATATATTTTTTTATGTTCCACAGAAGAAACGCAAGTCATACAGGTTTTGAATGGCATGAGGGTGAGTATATGACAACAGAAATTTCATTTTTGGGTGAACTATCACTTTAATTACAGAAGCACTAGAGCTGTATGAAGATTAATCAATCATATATACTGTAGCTATATTATTATGATAAAACAAGGATTATGTTTTTAATAATATTTTGTGTCATGCACACAAATACAAAAATCCATCATGATATTACACTAAAATAAAGTAATAAATATGAAACAACCTAAGATGTAACAGAACCCTAAAGAACATATTTGATAACAAAAACTAACAAGAAACAAAGCTGTTTAAATAAAATACCATCAAATATAAAGTCTCATGAAGGGAACTGTGCGAATATCATTTCCACTGTAAATTATAATATGACTGTAGTTAATTTTTACTTCCGAAATCTGAAGTACAGTATTTTACTGTAAAATGGTTTAAAATGCCCTGTAAGATCTCTTTTCACCATACATTAAAAGGGAAATTGTCATTAATCAATTAACAGGTTTTAGAACATTGGAACAGTATTTTACAACTGAAATTACATTTTTACAGTGAAAAATTAGGTTCAAAAGACCAGTGATATCTTTCTAATTTTATACCATATTATTATCAGTACAAATTATATTTCCAGCAATTGAAAGATTACCTTTTTAACATGTTCTTATATTCGGTCTGTCCTCCTTTGTTTAAAGCAGTAAATTACAGCAATACTCAAGCTGACATGAACATGGTCCCAGACCTTTGGACGCCACCATAGATAGACAGTCATTCATTCTCCAGGGACATCATGAGTGTCTAAAACTTGACAGTCTGAACAAAATAATTTGAACTATGACCTATGCATATTTCAGTTGACACAGTACCCTGACAGGATATCCTAAAAGAGTCTCTTTCTCTGTTCCTCAGACCCCAGGCAGCTCCCTGACGTGGCTCTGACAGGAAAGTGCACGCGAGAGTGTGATGAGTTTGGTCACTCTGACACCTGCTGGATGCCCGTGCAACCGTCACCGCGGAGGCGCATGGAACAACCCCAACTGTCCACCTTCGCCTCGCCCGGCGATAACAACAACAACACGGAGGACGACAGCGACCGGGAGGAAGACGGAGATGGTGGTACGGATAAGAGCAGCGGAGGAAGCGAGGAGGTCCGGGATTCGCTTGCAAACGGGGATCCACTTGGAACGCTCAGCCGCCGGGACCGGAACAGGAACATGGGCGACCACAACCGTAATCTCCTGAACCGTAAAATGACCTCTGCGTCCTACGACACGTTCAGCAGCGCCGGCTTTGGCCGCCGTCTGGAAGAAGAAGACTCACACCCCCCAGAGGTCATACCGCTTACGAGGACGGGGGGCGACTATAAGACCACCTCGTGCCTCACTCTTTCTCGCAGAGAAGTGTACCTGTGAGCTCCAGCCAGCCCTCACGCCACGGGACCGGCCTGAGAAAACTTCACTGCATCGGAGCAGGAGGATCATCAAGAGACTAGTGCATACCTGTTCAAAACAGGCATCTTCTCCTTGCCAAAAAAGTCATCATCAGTTCATTTCTCTGGATGCAAAATATCAAAGTTGAGGAGAAAAAAAAAAAAGTGAATCATCGTTTATCCTTTCATAAACTTGGTTGGACTTTGTCAATGGCCAAGACTTGCATGTTAGGGCTCCCGCAGACAGGGGGCGATGTGGGGATTGATGGACAAAATCCGGTTACAGACCACAAACATGGATGCGATTGTGGCACATTATGGAGATAAAACCATGTAGCATCAGGAAAAAGGGAATCCTAACCAATCATATTTTAATCTAACTAGTTTCCTGTTGCTGAGCCGGTAGTTATTTAATTAGTCACACTAGTCATGTAAATGCTTTCATCTCAGACTTTTTGAGAAAAATAAGACCAGAAAATCCAGTCATCCATTTTTATCATTTGTAAAACTACTCGTTTTCCCTTTTTTTAAACAAATATGGGAATATAATACAGCTCTCGTTAGTGCTTCAGACCTTTCGAATGGAATTCTTTGCTATTCTGTAATGGAACAATTATCACATTGACTGTTAAATTACCATCTCATCAGACCTCAGAGTTTAAATCAGCCAATTAAATCATGCGACACATGCTCTGTGCACAGCACAAAAACATACGCACACACACGGAGATACATGTCTATATCCATTTAGTGCAGATGTGTGTGTACAAGTGTGTATGTACTGTATAAACAGACATTTTTGGCAAACCTGAGGGTTTTTTAAGAAAAGGTTTTTTGAAAGTAGATGTAGCATTTTTGCCTGCTTGATCTTCAACTAGTATATAAGACACTGAAGAGTATTTGAATAACTTAATCATCTGTGTAAAGTGCATACACAGGGGCATTAAACAATGTTTAGATACATCTATACTATACTATAAACAACGAATATACTGTATCTCATCCCTTTTAAGTAGAGCTCATATGTAAACCAAATTTCTTTAAAGACAACACTGCATGACGATAAGCTAATGCTTATTTTGTTAAATAAGAATCAGATTTTGTTGTTTTTCTGAGGATGCAACCTCGTTAGGAGGCGCCCGTGTGAGTGTGTGTGTGTGTGTGTGTGTGTGTGTGTGTGTGTGTGTGTGTGTGTGTGTGTGTGTGTGTGTGTGTGTGTGTGTGTGTGTGTGTGTGTGTGTGTGAATGCCAAGCGAGGTCGGTGTGCAAAAGTCGCAGAGGAGAGCTAGATCTTTAATTTAGCCACAAATGACACACACACAATGTAGTTGTTCAAATACCTGTATTACAGTTCAAACTAATCAAATGAGTCGTTGTTAGCCTCTTCCAGGTCTTCGCCACAATTGGCATCTCATCAAGCCTCTGGAATTTTCAAATTGATTTTAGGAATGGCATTTTTAGCTCTTGTTATGCATTGTAAGTACAATCTGATTGATAAGAACAAAGTGACATGTATTTCACCAACTCTCAGGAAACTTGAGATTCAGTGTGTGTCCTCGGCTCATTATCAACGCTGAGCTTTAGTCTTCGCTCCGATTTGTACTCACAAGGCCATACATTTGGGGAGCCTGTTTTCTCGCCCTTTCCCTTTTTCAGACTCACCGCACCTAACCCGACGCGTGCGCATTTCCTGGCTTCCCACGAGAATCGCAGACTCATCCCTTTCACTTCACGGAACAGCCTTGGGTCTGGAGCGGGACTGGTGGACTCCAGTCCATCTATGCCAAAATCTGTCCAGCTTTTCTGGTTTTACTGGAAGCACTGGTGCACAAACTTACCTGAAAAAGACTAGCCCAGAACCTGCGGTTCAGTGCCTGGATGAGAGGAAATCGTTGAACTGGCCTATACAGGGTTTGTGAAACCGGAGGACTTGAGAAAAGAATCTGTCTCTAAAGATGGCATGTTTCCTTTGCCAGGTTTATAGGCTAAATATGCTGTTATACAGCAGTCTGTAAGTAGTGTACAGTATGGGGTGCATAACGGACTATGTATATGAAACCGTGTCTTTTCTTTCTTCTTTTTTTACTGCACGTTTACCTAACAGTTCAACTCACTTACTGCAAAACGGGGAGGGGTGGGGAGGGCAAAATAACATTGTGTCTAAAGCGTAACATTCACTTGAACTTTTTTTATGAGATAAACACTGAACTCGTGTACTTGCAGAACATCCGCCATTTTACTGCTACCCTGTAGAGAAATGACCACTGAACTTTAACCTGAAAGGCATGTTGACGGTCTTTAATCCTGCACCTGTGAGGAAATGTTTTATTTTTATTTGTATTATTATTATTATTTCTCTGTTTTTATGCTATGTGAAAGAGGAGGTATTTGAAGCTCTCTCTCTTTCTCTTATGGAGTTAATGCGTTCATTGCGTTTGTTATGACAAATAACAAATCAAAGGGGGTTGGAATGGTTTGAAAGTTTGGTATGTGACATGTAAAAGTTTGATTTTGACATTAAAACACCGTTAAACCGTGTTCTGCTTCCTTTTTTTACTTTTGAACTTCTTGTTTGATTCGTTTTTCTCATATTGATTGCATAGTACTGAATAGTGATAAATATGTTTCTTTTGCAATCCTGCACCCTGCTGGTATAAAATAAAATTACATTCCTTGTAGGCCTGCACATCTCAACCGTTGAGTGTCCTCTCACTCGCGTTAAGAAAACGCTTTCTTTTTACATGTCCACGGCTTGGTTTAATATAACTCTGCTATGTCATGTTTCATTATTTATAACCCCAGGATAGTAATTAATCCTGAGTATTCAATTTCTTTGTAAACCCTTGGTTAAATGTGCAAGTGGCATCAAATAGTCAAATAAAAAGGGTTCTGATAAAAGTATACGATTTCTATCTTTCAACATCAACGGCTTACAGTCAAACGTACTAAAAAATAAGATAGCGGAAAATAAAGTGGCCAGAAAAAGAAGAAAGATAACAGTAAACATAGTTGAAACGGTATCTGGCTATCACCAGACCAAGCTCATTTTGAGATTGAACACTGAGTTGCAGGGCGAAATCAAATCGCTGGCTGATGAGGCTGGGTTTACCAAGTATATTAGCGTACATCGTTGGAGGAAGTTGAGAATCACGCTTGAAAATGGATGCTAATGAGCTTGCTTTCATTCTTCTGCCTGACAGGTAAATACACTGTTACAATAAACCGACGGGGTTGTAGAAGAAAATTATGCGTCTAATTCTACTGTAATCTGGCGAGTGCTACAGTGATGATATTTTGTAGGCCAACAACTTTTTCAATCAGCAGCAGCTATTGCAAATAAGCTCAATGACCGACAAACGTTTGATTGAACTTAGGCTAGTTCCTCCTTTGACATAATAAGTGATTCTGAAGCGGCAGAAAAGAAAGCTAAACATGGGCTATAAATGGAATATAGGCCTTTTGGTCCCCGTTTTGATACAGCCCTGATCCATAGAGGCTCCACTAGACCCCTGAAGATGTGCTGTGGTATCTGCTACCGATATCTTAGTAGCAGATCCTTTAAGTCCTGTAAGTTGCGAGATGGGGCCTCCATGGATCAGAATTGTTTGTTCAGCACATCCCACAGATGCTCGACTGGATTGAGATCTGGAGAATTTAGCAGCCAGGTCAACACCTCAAACTTTTGCTCCTCAAACCATTCCTGAACCATTTTTGCTTTGTGGCAGGGCACATTATCCTGCTTAAAGAGGCCACAGCCACCAGGGAATACCGTTTCCATGAAAAGGTGTACATGGTCTGCAACAATGCTTAGGTAGGTGGTTAAAAGTAAAAGGTGTCAATGGATGGCAGGACCCAAGGTTTCCCAGCAGAACATTGCTTAAAGCATCACACTGCCTATGCTGGCTAGCCTTCTTCCCAGTGTATGCTGGTACCATGTGTTCCCCAGGTAAGCGATGCACACGCACCCGGCCATCCACATGATGCAAAAGATTCATCAGACAAGGCCACCTTCTTCCATTGCTCTGTGGTAAAGTTCTGATGTTCACGTGCGAACTGTTGGCGCTTTTGGCATTCGACCGGGGTCAGCATGGGCACCCTGACTGGTCTGTGGCTATGCAGCTACAAGCGTAACAAACTGTGATGCACTGTGTATTCTGACACCTTTCTATCTGAACCTATCTTGAGCAGTTTGAGCTATAGAAGTTAATCTGTTTGATTGGACCACACAGCCTTTGCTCCCCACGTGCATTAATGAGCCTTGGCCACCCATGACCCTGTCGCCGGTTCACCACTATTTCTTCCTTGGACAACTTTTGATAGATACTGAGCAATGCAGACCAGGAACACCACACAAGAGCTGCAGTTTTGGAGATGTCCTGACCTAGTCATCTAGCCATCACAATGTGGCCCTTGTCAAAAACGCACAAATCCTTATGCCTGCCCATTTTTCCTTCTTCTAATACATCAACTTTGAGCACAAAAGGTTCACTTGTATATCCCACCCACTAAAAGGTGCTGTGTTGAAGAGATAATCAGTGTTATTCACTTCACCTGCCTGATCAGTGCATTTCAAGCATTTAAACAAAACCTCATTAGTGCTACTAATTTCCGAATTTTGGCCTACAAAAATACATTTGCCCTTTTTCTGAATCACAGCAAAATCCACATCAATAGGAATCCAGGCGATTGGAAATATTGTGTGTGGGTGAAAAGATTTAACTGGTCCAGTTTGGTTATACGGATTTGCTGTGTTGACATTGGTCCGATGGCAACATCATGTCCCTGGCCAAAAATAGTCACAGAGGATGGCATAAATGGCTAAAAATATGTAACACAACATTTCCTAAAAATGCGTTAAGATACATCTGTTCAAATTTCATTTTGGAATCATTTTTCAGCGTGACAGAGTGACATCTTTTAAAAATGATTGGACAAGGACATAACTTTTTTTTTTTAATGCTTGTCAACCAGTGGTTATATTGCCAGATACATTCGCTAATTGCAATTTGCATTTTAAGTCAGTCAGATGCTGAAACTGTGTGGAAACGTTCAGACTGTATAAAGCACATCAATACTATTTAATGTGTGGCAAACATTAGTTATCTTATGCAAGACAGCTATAGTTGTAACGTCTGGGCACTACATTGTGTATTGTGTTTTGCACTATAAAAACACATTTCTCAGGTTTTCTCTTAAAACTATTTGCAGATTTGGTTATTATTTCTCACTGTTAATATACATTTTGTAGATTCTTTATTTTCAAAATTTCCACAGACCCATTAGCACCCCTCTGGGACCCCAGTTTTGAAATCCCATGGTCTTTACTAAAGTTGTACCAGAGTACTGGCTAATGTAATGGAATATCTAAAATTTTGTGGAGCTCGCCTGAATTAAAATTGCGGAACTTGGCCCTGAAGGCAGTTTCAATGAGCCAGAGTTCTTTGAAGAACAGAGCTGCTCAGGGAGGATGATGTTTTCAAGGATTCCTTCGTCCCAGTGGAATATAGAAATGCTGCTCTAGTTATGGAAACAGCTCACTTACTTTTGAAATTTTTGTACTTCTCCACCGTTTTCAATGTCCCCTTTATTACCAGTAGCTTTAACATCAGGGATGTCCAATCATTTCTGTCTAGTCTAGTCCAGCATGTTAACATTTTGTTTTGCTCTGTGAATAGTCTAAAGCAATCTGGAAACATGCCTAATGTAAAATAATTATCAGACCAAGCATTCAAGCCTCCCAAAGTCAAATGAATACATATATTTGGTATTTTATTCTTGGCGTAAAAACAAAAGGCGTGCATTGTTTACTGCTTGCTCATGCATATATAATATTCTGAATGCTTAATTTGGATTCACATGGGCTCATGATGTGCTACCACTTAAAAGTGCTAGACTCATATATGTCTTTACTATTTTTTTCACAGATTAATTACAAAAGGATTCTCCTGTCAACTGTCATGATGCCTTTAAGATGATGGTTCTCAAATTATATGTGGACATAAATGATTAGTTCACTTTAAAATGAAATTTAACCCATGATTTGCTCACCCTCAAGCCAACCTCGGTGTATATAACTTTCTTCTTTCTGATGAACATAATCAGATTTATATTAATAAATATCCTGGCCCTTCCGAGCTTTATAATGGTAGTGAATGGGGCCCACGAGTTTGAAGCGTGCATCCATCCATTATAAATGTAGTCCACACTGCTCCGGGGGTAAATAAAAGTCTATATATGATAAAATATCCAAATGTAAAACTTTATAAAGTAAAATATAGGTCCAGACCATTTTCCATATTCAACTTGCAAAGAAAACAATGCCTAGTTGCCCACTGTGTTGAACACTTTCTTTGATTGTAGGCCACATTATTTTATTGAGAGTTGTTTTTATGTAAGGACTAAGTACATTACTGGCCGGGTTCATGTCATACGAAATGGGCAGCTAACCATGTCAGTCAACACATCAGGATATGGGCCAATCATTTATGGCTTTATCATGTCCAACTTCTTAAAATGCATGATGTGAAATGCTGTCTTGTTGAGCCTTTTAACCATTTTCAAAAGTAATATTCAGCAGGAATCATTAGTCATTCCTGTTAAGCAGTATATTTCTGGCACATCTTGATATGCTAGATAAAATATTAAACTCACAACTTTTACAGGTGGAAATTTCTGGGTTTGTCCACCCATTTTTTTCCAACCAAATTCAACTTGGGTTGTTTTTAACCCAGCATTTTTAGAGTGCACAGTGAAGTAAACTAGCAGTATTCAAGGTTAAGCGTAATAAAGATGAATATATTTCTTATTCCTTATTTCCTATGGTGACTTGGTAAAGGAAGGAACTGATGGTAAATAAATGTATCTAAAGATGTACTTAATTTGGTAAATCATATTTTCTATTGGATAATTAACAACATTTGAGCATTATTCATTTATTGAAAATGTTTTATTAATTGTTTTTGTAAATTACAGAAAAGTAAGAGCAAATTGCATATAAGGTATAATACAAATTCCATGTTATTTTCTACAGGTAATACCCCTACAAATGACATCCTGGACAAGCTAAAAAACAATGCAAGAAGTTGCAGAGAACTTCTGAATAAACATTCAAAGAGAAAGAGCATGCGGGTACATATGATCACTGCAACCACAACACATTCATTTCAGCACTATATAATACTCTGACTATGTTCCCTAGATTTGTACTACTTACCAAATTTACCAAACCTACTGTGACATGAACACCAATGGGTGAGGCTGGACACTGGTGGCCAATGTGCATGAGAACAGCATACACAGGCAATGAACTGTAGGTGATCGTTGGACAAGGTAATGATGAAAGTTATTGTGCGGGAGATGAGACATGGGCTCATAATGTCAGAAGCTGCAACCAGCGATTATAAGAGATAGCCAGTCTGAATAAAATTCCTGGAAATATATTGTGCATATACTATATATATCAAACAAATCAGCACTCATTGCTTATTGGTACTACAGAACCCTGGCTATTTTGACATTGTGCAAAATAAATCTCTGTGTGGCATGTAACCAATGGCCATGAACTGGAGTTCTGGAGAGTTGCTTCCGTTTTACGCTCTAATAACCACTTTCTGACACTTTTTGAAAGGAACCTTTACAACTTCTTCAAGGTACTTGGGTTTAAATTAAAATTTTAGCTTCTGGCAATTCGAGATCTAGCTCAGTATTTCTAAGATTAAAAAATAATAATGGCTATCTAAGTATAATTAAAAGCTAAATTAGAACTTACATTCATCATATTTGTCACAGACGAGGGTGCAGGTGAGTGTGAAAGCCTGGCAGATCTGTCACAGTATTATTGCTGTAAATTGTGTGTCTTTTTCACCTATATAGGCCTTTAAAATATGAAACAGGAGGGGCATGCAGTACTGATACAGAAATTGTTGTTCCTATTGTTTATGATGTTGGCAATGAGATGAGGACTAACGAATTGCATGGAACATTTATTAGTAATAAGTTTATTAGCTTAAATTTATTAGCATTTGCAGTAAGCAGTCTTAGCCACATCCATACAAAGACAGAGCTTTCCCTATTGTCTCAAGAAATATCTGCGTACACACAAAACCACTGAAATCGACTCAACACGATGTAGTATACATGCCAGACCAGTATTTGGTGCTTTAATTCTGCCACAGAAATGCACTTAAAACGGAGAAGAAGAGTTGTAGCAAAGGTCGGAAGCGAGGCAAAATATCAGAATACAATAAATAAATGTGCTTTTTGTCTTCTAATCTGATATTGATATTTCTCATGCAGATGAGATTTCCAGAACTGAAAGCTTGAGATTAGTGGTTCCCAAATTTGTTATTCATAATACCTATTTGGTAAAAATATGGAAGTATAGAATTGTTAATGGCCAATGCAGCCAGTACAGATTTAAAGGGTTACTTATTTGTATCAGTAGAAACCCTGGAGTGTATTCGAATGATTGTGCATGTATTATATTGAACAGACACGTTCAGTTTTTAGTTGTAGTGTCTGTTCTCAAACTTAGTCATAGTAATCAAGCGGTGGCTTTGGGAATGGCCTCACAGGGCAGCGAAGCATTCTGGGAATTGTTGTCTTTCATCCCCATGATACAAAAATACGTTTTCTGTCTTTTCTCAGTCTAGAAGGCACCAAATTCAAAAATAATTTCACATTTATACTACATTAATGACCCAGTTTAAATACAGATTCATCTTCCCAGCACTGAAGTACCCCTTTAAATGTATAAACGTTTTATTTTAAGTTTTAATTTGGGAATTTATGTTTTATACACAAAGTATTTAGTCTCCTTATTGACATGAATGCAACAATAACAAATTCATGTGTTGGGGAAAGTAATGCATTGTGTTACTCCCTAAAAAAAGAAACTAATTGTGAAAGCAATGTGCTGCCTTACTGTTGTGTACTGTATCACCCAACACAAGTATGTGTTGTATTCTCAGCATTACCTCAAGCTCACACAAATTATTGTAAATTTCTTTTGTTTAGAGAGTTTTATCTTTCAGGGAGCAACAGTCAATTTACACTTTGGGGCACCCCTCCGAATCCCTGAATTCAGGTGTTCCGATCACTTCCGGCCACAGGTGTATAAAATCAAGCACCTATAGGCTTGGATGCAGCTGTTCGGCCATAGAAACCCATTCCATTAAGATCTCTACGCGCTGTTCTTGAGCTAATCTGAAGGCCACACACAGTTTGGAGGTCTGTCAAACTCTGCAGAAAGTGTGTGACTTCTGTGCACTGTATGCCTCAGCATGCGCTGACCCCGCTCTGTGATTTTATGTGGCCTACCACTTCATGGATGAGTTGCTGTTGTTCCCAATTGCTTCCACTTTGTTATAATACCACCAACAGTTGACCATGGAATATTTAGTAGTGAGGAAATTTCATAAATTAATTCCCATACCCATGGTACCTTAAACAAAAGTGTTGCTTTGCACTCTAGTTGCAATTCTGCAACACACTTGGTCCTGCATACTACACTCTATTTCATACATAAGACACTTCGTTCAAAAATGAAATCTCTGGGTGCCATTTGGAAAACACATGTATCCAAAATACAACACACATCGTGCAATTGCAACCACTCAAATACATACCTGAAGGCACTTACTTGCAAAACTGAACACCAATCAGCCAAGATGGTCAAAGAGGCTATACACAGAACAATATTTCAGATTATATTAGAGCAACTTTGGTGGTTCATGTGGTAAGTCATGGCCTGACAGTGAGGGAAGCTGGGCAGAGAGTCCTCCACATCTAAGCCGGTTTACAGTTCATCCATCATAAGGACATTCAGACTGAAAAACAGCGATTCTCCATTCCAGACTCCATTCATTTACAGTACTGTACCTTATCACATTACTGTATTCCAAGTTGGCTAGTGCTCCTTTAGTAACATTTTGTGTGTGTGTGTAACATACAGTACAGTACATAGCACTGTACCATTGTGATTGTACTGTGGTGTGAAGTACAGGTCCTTCTCAAAAAAATAGCATATTGTGATAAAGTTCATTATTTTCCATAATGTAATGATAAAAATGTAACTTTCATATATTTTAGATTAATTGCACACCAACTGAACTATGTCAGGTCTTTTATTTATTTTAATACTGATGATTTTGGCATACAGCTCATGAAAACCCAAAATTTCTATCTAAAGAAAATAGCATATTTCATATTTCATCCGACCAATAAAAGAAAAGTGTTTTTAATACAAAAAAAGTCATCCTTCAAATAATTATGTTCAGTTATGTACTCAATACTTGTTTGGGAATCCTTTTGCAGAAATGACTGCTTCAATGCGGCGTGGCATGGAGGCGATCAGCCTGTGGCACTGCTGAGGTGTTATGGAGGTCCAGGATGATTCGATAGCAGCCTTAAGCTCATCCAGAGCGTTGAGTCTTGCGTCTCTCAACTTTCTCTTCACAATATCCCACAGATTCTCTATGGGGTTCAGGTCAGGAGAGTTGTAAAACGAAATCTCCATAAAGCTTTTCAGCAGATGGAAGCATGAAGTGCTCCAAAATCTCCTGATAGCTAGCTGCATTGACCCTGCCCTTGATAAAACACAGGGGACCAACACCAGCAGCTGACAGGGCACCCCAGACCATCACTGACTGTGGGTACTTGACACTGGACTTCAGGCATTTTGGCATTTCCTTCTCCCCAGTCAAACACACATAAAATTGTGATTTGCTACAATATTTGGTCAACTTAAAGCTACACTGTGTGATATTTTCCCCCATCTAGTGGTGAAAAGGTATATGACCATCCAATGAATAATAGTTTCTGTTCCTCTCAATTCTGATTTCGTTTTAACTCCTACGGTGGCCGATTTAGTCCAAGATTAACATGGCAATCCCCCTCTTCACATTCGACGCGGTGCCATCCAGTGTTAAAACTTGAAAGGCGAAGCTTGAATTTACAGGTATGTCCCTCTTTGGCTAATGTAGGCTACTTTCAAGATGGAGGGGCAACATGGCGACCAGCATTCGAACCCCTCACCCGTATGTATTTTCAATGGCATATTATAAACTTACGAGAATACTTTATAACTTGAAAGAAGTAAATATACATTAATGAGCACATATTTTTGAAAGAACTAAGTGTTTTTAGCTAAGAATAAACTAAAAAAGTTACACATTGTAGCTTTAACTTAACATCCCGAAGTAGCAGAATTTTGTCATTGCATTAGCTACTATTGTATTACTTTGGTTTTAAAAAAAAGTATAAATAACTAATTAAATACATATTTTCTAGAATATTAATGAGATTTTTTATTAATTATTTTACATTAATTATTATATACATTTAGGTCTATTGCTTAAATGACAGCAGCACTCGAAGCAGCATGAACACATTCAACACACTCAATTTCACAAATGTGCTACAGTTTCATTACTGTGGCATAGAACTAGAACAGTAAATATTTCTAATTCTAAAATGTTGTATTTTATGCCATAATTGCTTTGTTGTAGCCAGGCATTTTTATAAATCATAAAACCTTCCTGAAACCCTTTATAAATAATTTTAATGGCCATTTCTCAACATGTCCGTCTTTTTTTTTTTTTTTTTTTTTGCATTCAGGGTGAATAACGTATCGAGAGCCACATATGTAAGGAATGAAAGCTTGGCCGTGTCTCTAAACTTAGTGAGCTGCCTACTTGGACAGCATTTGTGGGCGTACTAGGTGCGTTTAAAATGTCAAATTTACCTATGATCATTTTAAGCGCGTTCATTTGTTGAAAAGTTCGTCATAAAAAAGATAAAATAAATAACTAAATAAAAACTTACTGCAAAATACTTCTTTAGGTATACACAGCAAATAGCGATCGCTAGCTTTTGAAACGCACCCTACGAGTAGTCGATGTACTTTGACCCTTCTCTCTTCCACTACTCGCGCTGCTATGTAGGAGGGATCTGAGGTATGTTGTAATGAAAAAGGGGGAAATCTTTACATCAAGAAAGGATCGAAAGGAGGAGGCAGTGAGAGCTGATGTTATGGCATCTGGAAAGGGATACAGATGGACAGTGTGTGCTGTGATTGTGCTTTTGATAGCTCTGTGTGCAGCCCATTTGACAGATCGACCTGCCTGTGAGTGTCATAGCTTAACACCCATATCTATGGTAACACCAACGTTTTTTCTCCATTTATTCGACGATATTCAGTAGAAAACACATTTCCTGATGCTATGCTTCCCTTTTGTTTTCCGATTAAGTTCTTAGTCAGCTGACCAGCTAGCAGCACTATTAGCTGTTTTTAGCTTATGCTAATTGTCCTTTATATTAAATATATATTTTATATATACTTATTGATATTCACCTTAAATGTATTTTATCTATATGTAAGACATATACATTATTCACATATGTTCTGTCTGTTAGACTTATTCTTTATCTTATCTTTATCTGCATATGCGCCTATGTAAGTTAACCGCAACACAAACCTTGTGGGATTTAAATTTCCCTCGTTTGGCAGATATGGGCAGTTTTATGATGTTTCTTGTGAGGCAGATTAGTGCTAGCATGTGACTGCAGGAGGGACAGAGTTACTATTGTAACACTGGAGTAGTAGAGTGCACCAAAGCAGCTGACCATTTAGTTTCATTAGGGGACCTACAGTAAGGTTGAATTGAATTAGAGGCAGCAACTGAAGTCTACAGACTGGTGAGTAAATTTAGAAAATGTTGCTAAATGTTTTTCATAGAGGATCTATGTGGCTTTGTCAGAAAAACCTAGTAAAATGCTGTCCTACACATGGTTTTTGGGCATCAAAGGTGCGATTCCTATAAGCTACCTATTCAGAGAGCTTTTAACTGCAATCTCTGATCATATACATTATGTTCATGTACATAATGTTTTTGTGCAAATGTGCTAGAGTTGGTGATGATCAAGTGACTTTGCTTTCAGTTTCTCATCCTCATCACAAGACTTCTGTGCTGAAGATGGATGAGGCCACCCTTACGGTTGTCAATGAGCTTGAGAATAAGCTGACTTTATATGTGCTTTCTGAGCACTGTTATCAGGTATCAAATATTCATGTTCTAGGTATACAATGCATGCTAAATTTACCAATGCAAAGTCATGATTATTTTGCTGACCTCTTCTAATATGGTGTTAAAGTCACCACGAAATCAATTTCACTCGTACAGTAGTGGGCAAAAGTGATGTCCGGAGGGCATTGGTTTGGGAATTTGTTTTTAATGATACAAGTTTGATTAAACCAAATATGTTTTTTTGTGTTGTTGTTGTTGCTTAAAGGGGTCATGCCATAAAAAAAATATATATATATATATATATATATATATATATATTATACTATTATTACTATTTTAATATGTTCCTTGAGGTTAATTTATAATTCTGCTGTCGATTTAACACGTCAATTAGATTAATTATTTATGGTAAAAAAAAAAAAAAAATGAATAAAATTAATCATAATAATAATGATTCAATGGACCATAAAGAGAACAATTTAATTTACAATTTGCTGAATGAACAAATCAAATGACTCAATCAGGCATGTACCGCCGCCACCTACTGGCAATTTTGAGTATAATTTCATATTTCACATTAATAAAAACAAACATTAAAAATATACTTCAGAATATTTCTTCTAAACGCCAAATGCATTTTTGTAATGCCTATTTTATTTTTTACATAATAATGACTCTAAATGATCTTTTGGGAGTCATTTCTCAGCCAAATTTGATGGGGGAGTTAATTTAGACGATTAATTAGACATTGTGCAATCGTTTAACAGCCCTACTTTTAATGTTAAAGGGATAGTTCACCAAAAAATAAAAATGAACCCAATAATTTACTCACCCTCAAGCCATCCTAGGTGTATTAATTCATGATTCGGATCACCAATGTCATGTGATTTCAGCAGTTTTGCAGTTTGACACGCGAATCCGAATCATGAATCAATACGCTGATTCATGACCATTTGAATCTTTATTTGAGGATTGAAAACAAACAGGGAAGAGAAGACAATGCTGAATAAAGTCGTAGTTTTTGTGATTTTTGGACCAAAATGTTTTTTCGATGCTTCAAGAGATTCTAATTAACTAACTGATGTTAGCTTAGAAATCTAGACGCACCCTAGCGGCAGCAAATCTAATCTGCTGCGAGTGCCGTCTAGCAACTTTCAATATAGTTCTGACCTGTAACAGCCAAAACCAGAGTTTGTTCAAACTAATCTCGAACTTACCTGGGTAACAACTGAAACCAGCTTTGTACAACAGGCCACTGGTGTTGGGAATTGTTAGCTCTTAAGCTACTGAAAGCCAGAGGGTGGGGCCTATGGTGCAATGATGTAAAACTATTTGTCGATATCTTGCTCTGGAGGCGGGCGTATGTAAATAAATGTGATTTTGACATCACAATCACCCAATATCCAAACAAGCTGTTTTTGGAGCTTGCTTAAATAAATGATTTGTTTATAATGAGGGAAAATTTTTAAGCTATCAAAATTGCTGGATGTTTTAATGGTACAAAGATATCTTATATGTGGAAAGATAAGGGCAAGAAGGGGAAGAACAAAACGCTAAACCTGGGAAACGGGTTAAACTACAGCTATGTATGTTTTATTTTACTATGCAAACAATGCATGAAAACAAAAAGCTCATAGAAAAAATCATACATTGACTACAACATGTTAAAATATTGTTGGTTCTCTCTTGTTTTTGCATGTTTATTTTTTATTTTATGTATGACAGCCTGCACAAAAATTATGTCCTCTCAATTTGACATGTCACTCTACGCCGATCTTTGCAATAGATTCATAAACTCATAACATATACTCTTAACATCAGCCAATTACGCATTATATTAGGATATTATAATCAAGCGTTATTTAATGATGGAAGTTTTATAATTAGAACTAAAAAATTGTTAACCAAATATGAATGCATAATGTCATTTGAAATTAATGGTGGTGGTGCTTTAGCTATTGTTGGTCATTCAAGGGTTGGTTCACCCAAAAATGAAATTGATGTCATTAATGACTCACCCTAATGTCGTTCCACACCTCTGTTCATCTTCAGAACACAGTTTAAGATATTTTATATTTTTGTCCAAGAGATTCTGCCTCTCCATTGAAAACGTATGAAAACGTATCCACAGTATACTGTCCCTTTCCAGAAGGACCAGAAAGGTAATACAAACATAATCACAGTAGGCCATATGTGACATCTGTGGGTTAGTTAGAATCTCTTGAAACATCTAAAATATATTTTGGTCCCAAAACAACAAAAACTACGACTTTATTCAGCACAAAAAAAAAAAAAAAAAAAACATAGATGATTAATAATTATTAAAAGATAGTTACAGCTAACAATGATTTACAATGCACTAAAGATTGATGAGCTGCTGGGTTCATGAATATTAATCACATAGTCAGCGTTTTTTTTAACTGATTTGCTGAAATTAAAACAGGGATGGTAATAGATGAGTGCCAGCCAATGAGATTGCTGTTTGCTCATTAGTTCCGCCCACTTCCGGAGAAACCAGCTGCATAGCTGAATAACTCTAAGTGATTTCCAAGTTATTTTTGACAGGAAAATGCAGCAGAATATCGTTTACTGTACGCGTCAATTCTATGTGGTATGTAAGACTCTCTCATTGCGTGTGTGTGAGAAACACGCGTCTAAGAATTTATTAGCCAATGGCTAATGATAGACATTATTTTGTCATGATTTATTCGCATTGTAGAGGGTTGCATACTTCATTGAGTTATCACAAATAAAACAATTCACTCTAAGCCCAACAATATGTTTACAACATTTATAATAATATTTGAATAAATGGTGAATGTGAATAGGCCAGACATCACTTTTGCCACTGCTGTACATCACAATATGGAAGAAAAGACTTCACAACTGCCATTTCCTGCTGACTTTAATACTGAATGCTTCAGTGATTATATAGTAATAACATTATAAAGCTGTAATATTGTTCCAACTGTACCTCTTTATCCCTGTGTTGTCTGTGCATGCGTGTGCATTAGTGTTTGCCCCAGTCGTTGGGAATAGTACCTGCGAGGCCAGTTTCTGGGACCCCCACTACTGTGGGGTTTGTCGTAAGCACACAGCACGCTTTGACACTGCTTCTCAACAGCACCTCTGAAAACCTGTGCAAGTGAGTTATGAGTTGGTGCACTCAATGGCATTCAACTTCATAATACCGAATACATCTTCACTATGTTTATTTCTTTAGGCCATTATCATCAAGGCCAGGCATTATTGTCAGACAATTGATTTGTTCTTCCAGTGTTCACTTCCACTTTGGGGAGCAGGGGAACTATTCTCTTTGGGTGAAGAACCTGAATGAGCAGTCACAGGTCAGCTGCACTATGATTACTGATTCAGAGCCCATCAACAGCTACCTGCGTGAGTCAACCTTACACCTGCATACTGCAATTCAGTCATTTGTTTGGATCCTTTTTTTAAATCTTTTTTTAAAGGCACAATATGTACGTTTTTTTTTTTTTTGATTAAAATATCCAAAAACCATTGGAGAACAGTGTTATCTATTTTGTTGACTTGTTGATTATCCCAAATGTTTCCAAGAGTGTTTAAATCTAGAGAAATAAGCCATTTTAACCAGCGTCGCTGATCATCATACACACAGAAAAATAGGGTGACTTTAGCTTGTCGCTGGGGCAGTACCTTTAAAAGGACATCTTTGTACCTGTTTTACTCCTAAAAGGTGCATATAAGTACCTTTGAGTACAAATGCATACGTTAAGGTACTACTTTGAACCTTTTTGTGGTAAAAATGGTACAACGTTGTTCTTTTAAGGGTACTGCCCCAGTGACAAGCTGTTGTACCCGTAAAGGTACAATTTTGACACCCTATTTTTCTGTGTACCCTGTTAGCCCTGTCATACCCGCATTACCGGTACTCTCGATTTCCAGTTTTATTTTGTAGAACTGGAAAAACCAATGACACTTTAATATATTGTGTGTTTTAGACAGGTGAACAACTTTTTGGATTTATTCATCAATAGAAATCTAATTATTGTTATATAGCTGAACACAGTTAGTCTTACTGTTTAAATCTTACTTTCTTGATTTACCGCGAACCATGTTTTACCATGTCTAATATCGATCTAGCCCACTGCAGTGTGCAACAAGTGTCTCATAGTAGCCGCTGAGCGAACGCACAGAGTAGCATTATAACATAAATTTCAACACACTCAAATGATGTATCTGATAATATAAAACAGTGCTGCGTTGCCCCACGCATGAGTGGAAGCACAAACAGTCATCTCCGGCATAATAAAAGCTCCACTGTCATTAGCAATCGCTCCAGCGGCCTCATTCTGCTCCAACAGCTTTTAGCCCTATCCTGCTTCATATTACAGTAATGTTAATACATCTTTAATACATTAGCTCATCCATGAACATGATTTCTGTCCGAGTCCCGTTGGATTCTTTTTCACCGGCTGTAGGTGAAGACAAAAGCTCCCATGTTTCTGCAAGATAAAGTTGTCATCAAGCTACATCTTTGTTTTGAAAAAGCGAACTCTAGCGCCGAAAATGACATATTGTGCCGTTAAATTGGGTTTTCTTCTTACTAACAGGTCAACTTTTTATACATGGCTGTAAAATAAGGAAATTGACAATAAATATTTCTTTAATTTTGGAAATTCATTAAACTTGTGGTCAACTAATATAACTTTATTTTCAGCGGCTAATAGTGATGCCAATATCTGACTGATTTAATGTCAGTCAGTATACATTTAAACATACATTTAAGGATTTTGAATGAGATAGATTTAAATGAAGTCTTATTTTACAGATTATTTACCAAACATATAGATATCAGAAGATTAAGAGAAAGAATACGATTGTAAGGCCTGGGTAGATACATGATCATGGAAAGATAAAAAAAAAAATCATAACTAATCATTTAACTAATTAATTTCATATATATATATATATATATATATATATATATATATATATATATATATATATATATATATATATATATATATATATATATATATATATATATATATATATATATATATATATAATATATGTTTTTATTTATTTTTATTTGATTTATATATATTTTATTTATATGTGTAAACATTGAGCTGGAATGAATGAGTAGTTTTATTTATGTATTGTTTACTTTTTTCCAGCCATTTTGTTTGCTTTTCTGGCATTTGCTTTTCTGGCTGTATTATCTGCTATCTGGAACACAGTTCAAAGGTAAAGACATCTTTAATTCTTTGACCATGTAATGATGATATTTAAACAAGCCAGCTCGTTGCAGCCATACTATTTGCTTGTAAAGTAGAGTTCTTTAATATTTTTAAGGCTGGATGTGGTGACAAATCTACTTATTCGCTTGGGGAGCACAGTGGAGACGGAGAGGCTGATAAACTCGGTAAGAGTGCTTTTCAATCCTTTCACAATTTATTTTTTCAATTTTTTATTTTATTATTCTTTATAAACTTACTATTTTTTCAGTGTGATTCTAACATATTTGAAATAGAAACTCCAAATTTAGAACCAGAGTTACTAAACAGGGCAAATTAGCATGGAAGTGCAAATCCCCCCAAAAAGCGCAGATGGGAATGGAAAGTTCTGTGTGTGACTTTCTGACGACATGCGAATGAAAGAACACGGATGCATTTGGTTCAAACACCATGTTCCAGGAGAAATTAGCGTCTGGTTTAAGACATGCTTTTTTCGAGTGGTAAATAATGGCACAAAAACCAGTAAATAGATTAGTGCAAACCGTATTGTCACCTCACGTGATTCATTTAAATGTTTTCCTCTTATATATTTTGCTCCTGAAAGGAAAACTACGCCAAATCATACAATATGATCAGCCGCAAAAATAACCCTGTCCACACCCTTTCGGCCCAAATTTTTTTATTGCGTTTTTTTTTAACGTGGTTTGCTCTGGTGCAAGCCATTAGTAAATCTGGCCCATGGTGTTTTTGTAATAGTTCAAATATGTCAGCATGCTTGATTTACTGTAGTGTTTTTGCAGGTTCCAGCTAAGTGGGAAGTATTGCAGTCATGAAAATAAATTTTAATGATCCTTCTCTTTTTTTCTCATTAATTTACACTCTCCCGCTGTCTTTCTTTCTCCTTGTCTAGGAGCTTGGCACTCCAAACAGATTGGTAAATGCCTCCACGGAATCTATAATTCCTGCCACTACAGGACGAAGGCTTCGTTCTTTGGATACTTTCCGTGGGTATGGTGCTCTTTCACTAATTGTTTTGGGTCCAATGCGCTTGAGATGGGAATTGAAACATTCAGGTGAAAATGATCTTGCACGCAAGCTGCTACTTTGCATTCTGTGAAGTTGGTTGTCAACATGTAATTTGCATTTCTTTTCTTGTTATCCTGAAATAAAATGATTAAATTTGAACTTGTTAAAACAAGGTTATGTTTGTTCGTAACCTTTCCTGACAATTGGAACAGTTATTTTCATTTTCAGTGTTGTATTGCTGTCTGCCTGGTTTATAAAAACAAATCAATCTCGTTATTTATTGTGGTCTGGTTTAATTCCAGATCTGTTTTAAGACAAATGTGTTTTCTCCACAGCCTTGCTCTGGTCATAATGGTGTTTGTCAACTATGGAGGTGGACATTACTGGTTCTTTAGGCATGAAAGTTGGAATGGTAAACTCTGTGTTTCTTTACAACAGCTGCTATCATGTCTTTTAAAGTATTTATTGTTGGTAACAATGGCAAGGAATACATTTAGTATATGAACACATGTAATCGCCTGAAAAGCGCTTGTCACAAAGTTAATAGATTGTGGTATGACAACAGGAAGTACAAGTATCTGATCGTGTTCTTCCTCTTGCAGGGCTCACAGTGGCTGATCTCGTGTTTCCTTGGTAAGCCAATCCAATGTCACAAATTACTTTAGCAGCTTCCTCAAACTCTGCTTCAGTTATTCTTTTATAGCACAGTATTGTACTGAAGCTTTATATTTCTATCCCATGCATTGATTGATCTGCTAGCCACGTCAGCTCTGGCATAAGCTGTAGTGTAATGGAGCCAAGCATGGGTGCTTATCACTGTGGCACAAATGAAGAGGTACATCAAAGTCAGCAAAAACTGGTTACACAGCTGAACCAAACCCAACAAACTTGTTTTTAGCTGTGCAGCTGAAAAAAAAGCTAGTTAATGACATGACACCTGTGATGTTTTGGAAACTCGGTGTAATAAAACTCATGAAATAACCATGAAAGGTATAGTAAAACATAAAAATGAACAGTCTATCATCATTTTTTCACAGTCATGTCGTTCCAAACCATAACGTTCCTTCTGAGGATGCTTGTCAGAATGTTCTCACTCATCTTTCCCATACAATGAAAGCGTACAGGAAGTAGTGGCTGACAAGTTCCACGGACAAAAAAAGATCTATATACTGTAGTCCATTCATATCTAGACTACCAGTTTCTGGTAGTAAACAAAGTGTCTTATGCTCACCTAGGCTGCATTTATTTACATAAATTACAATAAAAGCACTACTATTGTGAAATATTATTACAATTAGAATAACTAATAAATAATTAAAATGTATAGTTAAATATATTTTAAAATGTAGTTTATTCCTGTGTTGGCAAAGCAGAATTTACACCAGTGTCACATAATCCTTCAGACATCATTCTAATATGCTGATTTGCTGCTCAAGAAACATTTAATTATTATTATTGAAAACCATCTTTGCATACTCACTGAATAAAAGTATGTATTTTTTTCTTTTTATAGGGAAATCACACTGGGTAGTTTATATTCTCAAACCATATGATTCCCTTGCTTGAAATGTATGGTAGTTATTCATTAAAAAATCTCCTGTAGCTCTTGAATCTCTTTCATGCCTTAAGGGGAGGAGGAATGTCACGTAATAAGAATGATGCGTCTTTGTAGTGTAAAATTTCTCATTTGGAGATCCACAAAGAAAGAGTTTGGAACGACATGAAGGAAAGTAAATAATGACAGAATTTTTTATGTTTAAATGTAACTCTTTCTGTGGTTATGGTGCTTTGAGACCGTTTATACAGTTTTGCATTTCTTACAAAGCATATTCAGGCCCTGTTTAAACTTTGTATTAAGATGCATTAAGGTCGATCGAATCACAAGTGGACGATGCTAAATACAGGTGTAAACGGGGTCTAAAATGTTTTGAGTTTGTCCACTTCCAATCACTTCCAGAGGTAGTCCGAAAACGCATTCAACCGGATTGCTTTCTTAGTTTAAACGCTCATGTGGTTGAATGTGTTCAAACAGCCACAAAAGACCGCCAATCTCCACCTACTGACCTAACGTGTAAACATTATGGGAAGCACGCTAGCCAGACGGATTTAAACATTGTGAGCTAGAGACCCAGTTGAAGACGAAAAACATACAGAGCACAATGTTCTTTCATCATTCCTGATTAAAAAAAATAATAATAATTTTTTTTAAATGAAAGCTACTGGTATCCGTGTTTTTCATTGTCTCCAGGGCACGTTCCTATTTAAATTGAGCTGGCTTATTTTTGTCTATTAGATCGAAAGATCTGAAAAAACAGATACATTTACCCACCTATAGACCCTCCCCTTAAATAAATAAATGACAGAAGTTGTTGAAAGTGGACAAAAGAGACTGGTTAAAACACCGGGTGAAAACGGTGTGTGTCTCCCTCGTCTGCTTGTGATAGACCAAAACGCATCTTAATAACAGCTGTGAACAGGGCCTAAGCCATGATATAGCTTTGGATGACTTAACTGATGAAGACAGTGTATTTTATTGGAATGTTGTATAGAGAGACAGCAAACCAATGGGGGCCTTTCACACAATTCCATTTGTGGATGATGCTTACCGGTAATCTGTGTTTTTGAAATCACGCCAGAAAGTAGCACTTCCTGAAATGAGTATCCATTTTTTTGTCTCCCCTTTTGTCTTACTTCATATAACTTCTTTTTCTTCTCAGGTTTGTTTTCATTATGGGTACTTCTATTGGTTTGTCCCTGAGCAGTTCAGTTCGCAGAGGTGTCAAACGCACTCATCTTCTGTGGAGGATTTTCTGGAGGAGCTTACAACTCTTTCTTATCGGAGTCATCATCATCAATCCTAACTACTGCCTAGGACCCTGTGAGTAGAAACTGTTTCCTTATTTTTCTTCATAAACTTTCAAAGCAATGCAGCCCTATCTCTGTAGATATTAATCAATTTTACACTCTGTACTGTTATAAAATGAATACAGTGAATCACATCAGAATAAAAATAAATAAAAAAACTGTTTTTTGATGACCTGCTTAAATCATCTTTTAAAAGCGACCCATGTCCAATATTTGCATTTACACTGTACACTGGCGAAACAGCCCAAGATGTTCTTAACCGGAAAAGGAAGTAAAACGGTGCGATATGCAATGGATGCAGACAAAATGATTATTCAGTGTTTTGCTTTCTGCACTTTTCCACACATCTTTTAAAGGTCAGCAAAACATTTCTCTCATAAGGCGGAGAAAAAGAGGAGAGCCCTCTTTGATCGCAGTTCGTGTCCACCTGAGTTGACGTCATTCGCCTTCATCTCTTTTTCAATGACGTACGACTCGCATTTACTGGGGAATATCCGTTTTGAACGCTTGCATGCAGACGCAAATGAACGTATCGGATTTATTGCCACATATGAGTGAGGCCTGAATCCCATCTGTGGACATCGGAATCCATGCATTTTTTCCTGCTTTCCTGTTCACATGTCATATCTGATCTGTGCCACATGAGAGGAAAAAATTGGAATTGGGTCAATTGAACCATGCAGTGTAAATGGGGCCATATTAAGTTTCTCATTGTTAGATTAAATGCATGTAACCTTTTTGCGTTAGATAGCTAAATTTAAGGGTTTGTTGGTTTTGAGTCAGTGTCTGTAACTTTGAGGTTATTTGAATGTTGAATCTTTTTCAATGGAAAAAAAAAAAAAAATGAAATATTGACTATAGATAGGATATAATTTATTCTCCAGTAAAAAAATCTCAGTGAGAATACCAACTTTCTCCAGCTAGAAATAGCAAGTAGCAAATCATGGTTTTGCCAGATAATAGCGTAAAAAAGCATCCAGCTATTTAAAGGGAGATTTCACCTAAAAATTATAATTCTGTCATCATTTATTTACCTTGAAGTTGTTCCAAACCTGTATTAATTTATTTCTTCTGCTGAACACAAAAGACAATATTTCGAAGAATGTCAGTAACTAAACAGCTAATGGGCCCCATTGACTTCCATAGTATTTTCCCCCATATTATGGAAGTCAATAGGGTCCATCAACTGTTTTGGTTACCCACATTCTTCAAAATATCTTAATTTGTGTTCAGCAGAAGAAATAAATCCATACAGGTTTGGTACAATTTGAGGATGAATAAATGATGGCAGAATTATCATTTTTGGGTGAACTATCCCTTTAAAAGTATTTCCTACCCCAACTTCCTTTTTCAATAGGACATGTGTTAACACAGGAAAGAAGACTGATGCTGAGTCCCAGTTCACCTACTACGACCTTAAAGTATGTACTCTTTTTGTGAAGAAAAAGTACATACTTTTGAGTGTGTAGCAGAAAAGTATGCAAGCTTTGGGACATACTACTTCGTCGTCTTTAACGGACTCTGTTGCTTAGTTACGTGCATCCCGTCACGTTTAACTGTTTAACCTCATGTGTTTGCAGTTTTAATATAATGATGCATTTAAAAGTTAATGGCCAAACATATCATTAAACAAGTTCACAATGCTGTTGCAGGTGAAATGTAATGTGGAAAGCACTGAATAAATATATTTTCGTCAGGTTAAATACTGATAATTGATCACTCATCAATTCACATTGATCAACCTTTATCTAAACCCCCTTAACCGTCTAACTCACACATCCGTCATGTTTGTAGTTTTTAACTCTTTTTATCTGCGTTTGTAGTTCTAATCGAATCCTCATCCAGCTCGCAATGGGTTGTGGGCTATATCAGCCGTTAGAGTGTGAGTCGATCTGTACTTCGAATTCTGACCGGAAATAGTAGACTGGGTATTTTTGGAATACTCTTTTCAACATAGTATGGTTTGGGACATACTAATTATATTTTTGCATACTATTTGGTATGGATAGTATGTGAATTGGGACGCAGGGTGAGCTTTCCAAAACATTTCTATGGCAAGCAGGGCGCGGTCGAGAGCCGTGGGAACGGAGCGAAGCCGGTGGCGCGATTTTGCCAAAGAACATCACCTGTGTGCCATACCGAGTCTCGCGGAAGGAGATCTGGAGTAGGGCTGCACGATATGTAATTTTAGCATTAATATCACGATGTGCGCATCTGCGATAATCATATCACAAGATGTGCAATGTCAAGTAAAGGGATCGTAGTTGATTCATGATCCGTATTGGCCAGCTGCACCCCAGCTCAGAATTTATGTAATTCGCGGATTATTTGCAAAGTTTAACCATCCTAGAGTGAAAGTTTATCATTTGCATGTGTTTTTAAGTCGAGTCAGCCATCAAGTCCCGCACTGTTTTCTGTGCGCATACACAGAGCTGCTGACACAGCACATTAACACTGAATTAACCCTTTGCTGCACGATTGGCATGCAATCTGACCAATCACAATGCAGAATCCACCGTTTTGCCTGACAAAGCAGTCAGGAGAGTTATTAGATTGTTTTAATTTCTTAAAAAATGACACCATTGAAAGTTGAGACTTTGTGTCCTCTTTGTACCGCGATGTATTTTGCACATGATGTGTGGTGTGAGAGCGCCATCATGGCTTGTCGCATATAGCAACAGTAACTAAAGGGGGCGGGTCTTTGCGAACGTCTTTTGAGCTTAAACGGGCACATGCACGCAAAATGTGATGTCAAAATCCCTGTATCAGCGAGTATCCTCGTAAATGCAGTTGTTTGTGTGTTGTAAACAATTGAGAAAACGTATGCGAGTCATTTGTTTTAGGTCCGTGCATTTGTCTTAAAGGGACAGCAGTCTAATGTACCCGCAGCTGTTTGTGTCACCCATGGTGATTAAACAACAAAAGATAAAGAGGAAATTATTAATTATTTTCAAACGGAGCTATTCAAATCATCTAGTAATAATGTTTTTATATCAGAATATATATAGCAGAAAAACAAAATATCTGAAAGTTTTTCTCCAGTATTGTGCTGTCCTAATCCGGAGACTTAGTTGTGTTTTTGTGTTAGTTTAACTTTACTTTTTTTTGTTGTTGTTTGTTTTTCATAATTAAAGCAAGGGGAACGTTCGCCGGTTCCCTTCGCCTTCTTCCCTGAACCTTTAACAGTGTTACAGTTTCAAAAGGTCAAGCCCAACATTTACATTTAATCGCCATGTCAGATTATTTTTAGTAAACTATTCACAAAACCAGTCCATTTTATATGGCTTCTGAATGTGAAGTTGAAGACTATAAAGACCATGTAAAATAATATATTGTTAAAAATATAAATGGTGATGTTTCATGCATGTGTCTATGTATCTGTTCAGTATCTTGGGATTCTTTGCGTATTCCTGGTGTACTACAGCGTCTGGGCTTCACATATCTTGTTGTCGCTGTCTTGGATCTTGCGGTGGCCAAGGATGGACTAACCAATCTGTCAAGTGTGAGTCATGTTTTCCTTCTCCACATGTAATATGCAGACCACGTAAGCATATACACTATATAGAAACACCTACCACGGTTATTATAATTTATTAGTACTAAAACTATATAAAACATTTTGATTAAAGAGATAGTTGACCCTGAAATGAAATTAAAGCCATCTTTTACTCACCCTACTGATGATTCAATGCCCTATGTCCTTCTATCCCTTTCGGACCTCAAAAGCAGTCATTTAAAAAAAATAGTTCTACACACGCTCCTTCCTATTATGGCAGTGGATAGCGACCAGGGCAAAACATTACAAAAATTATACAAAAGTATGACGCAATGATACAGTGAGACTCGTGCCATATATGGAAAGTGTCCAGGAGGCATACTATAAGGTTTTGGGAGAAATAAACTATTATTCAGTCAAAACACTGAGCTCAGCCTTTACTCTGTGTGAGTCCCTTTAAGCACTAGTACGAACCGTCAGCAGGCAATGTGCTCATACTCACGGACTGTTGTCATGGCACCCAAGATAAACACACATGCAACATTTTGAGAAATCAGACTCAAAAGAAAAAAACGCCACTCTCGTCTTTTCTGTAAGGTATATGATAAGAAATAATACAATACTAATAACAAAAACCTCCTGACCTGAAGTGAATAGTGTACCGGTTGTCATGACAACAGTGCGTCAGCATGAGCGCCTCGCTTGCTGACGGTTGGTATTAGACATTACAGGAACGTGCATGTAGTAACAACTGAGCTCAGTGTTTTGACTGATTAATAGTTTATTTCTCGCAAACCCTTATAGTATGCCTTATAGTAGTGAGCGCGTCTCACTGTATCATTGTGTCATACTTTTGTATAATTTTTGTAATGTTTTACCCTGGTCGCTATCCACTGCCATAATAGGAAGGAGAGCGTGTAGAACTATTTTTTTAAATCAGGGCTCGCAAAATTTTGAAATCCCTGGTATCCCTTCGGGCAGGCACCCTTGAGATTTTGGTAGCCCGAAAAGAATTTAACCAGCCCGAATAAAAAATAAATAAAATATATGTAGAAAATTGGATAGGAGTCGAAATATCAAATAAAAACAAAAACACATGTATTTGGTTCTAACTATGCTGACATTTCTATGAATTTCTATCCTGACCTTTCTTTTTTTGGATAAGCACAACTGAAATATCGTTGTAAATCCATGCGCCTCTTAACATGTTTGCGCACACACAGTAAAGTGTAATTGTTTTCACAATTTTCCCCACTGCATGTGCAATCTTTCATTCAGCAACAACAACAACAAAAAAACAAACATACTATTTATAGTATATATATTATTGCTGGGGAAAAATGTATCGTAAATAATCGTATCCAAAATAAAAGTTTGTGTTTACATAATGTGTGTGTACTGTGTATAATTATTATGTATATATAAATATACGCACATGCATGTATATATTTAAGACAATTTTTATATCTCCCAAGCTGAGACTTGCTTTATTAGCTTACTGTCGTATACACCATTTTTCACAGAGTTGCCAAAGTTATTAAACAATATTTCGTGTAGGTTCCTTTGTGTGTTTTATATAATGACCACTAGTCATGAGACCACTAGTCACTAGACCACTAATGACTACTATTCTAGGTGTATGTTTTCCTTGATTGGCTTCCCTGAAGAATTGAAATGAAAGCAAAAACATAATGCACGTTCGTTGAATTTGACCATGAAATAAGAGTTGTGTCTTAATCAAACAAACACAATAATGATTTCTAAGTTATTTATTTTTGTTGGTACTTGGCCCACTCAAACGGTGGATATAGAACCACGCATCACGATTCAGCCCGCCCGCACACACACACACACGCGTTAGCAGGGCATAAGCAGCATTTATTTTTTCCGCCGCCCATCTTAAAAGATTATAACATTAACACCGCATACAGAGGCGTTTAAATGATTAAAACTAGAGGCATATCTTAACTTTAAGGTTACTTTTATCATGTAAACTACCTATATACAGCATGTTATATGCATTATGCATGTGTGAGGGGAACACGGTCGTATTTGCAGCAGATATTTGCTGCCCATCATAAATAAAAGCACGAGACAGTTAGGGGTCGGAGGAGAACGCCGGAAAAGTGACAGAATGGACAATATTCGTCTGTATTTGCAGTACACAAGCTGAGGTTCAGCGGCGCGCAACAAACGCTACGTGTGTGAAGCACAATGGGCGCGCGCTGCTCCTGCTCTCCATACAGCTTCTGCGCTTGCGGTGTGGAACCGATCAGCTAAACGTTTATGCGGTCAAATCAGCTTGATCAAAATTTCTGCGATCATATTTTTCCTTCAGATAACAAACTAAGAGTATCAACAACGCACATTAAGAAAGGTATTATTTCACAATTTAAGATATCCCGTCAGGCTGATACATTTTGGTAGCCCGACTGGAAAACACATTAGCCCCGGGACGTCGGGCAGGCGGTTTCTGAGGTCCGAAAGGGATATAGGGCATTGAAACAACAGCAGGGTGAGTAAAAGATGGCTTTAATTTCATTTCAGGGTCAACTATCCCTTTAATTGAAATAAAGCTAAATTAAATAAGTGATAAATATTAGTTGAAAAACTTAAATTAAACAAAAATGAGAAATGTTGTCATGGCAATCAACTAAAATAAACTAAGTTGAAGCACTGAATACATTAAAACTAAAACAAATAGTATGTACATTTACATGACAATGATGTACTAAAAACAGAAAAAAAATCCTTTGTGTTTTTAAAAAGTTTTGCGTACAGATGACAATGTTGTCAAAACGACCCCGTTCGCACAGATCCACGAAAACCACTTTTATAGCATGACAGGCCAGTAGTTGGTGATGTTACTTTGTGAAGAAACACTGCACACGCATTCTTCTATTTATATAAATAATGTGTCTTCACTGGTCTTAGTAGTGTTGCAGTAAATCTACACTACACTCAGTCTCTTGAGCAGCACACACCGTTCTATAGTCCAGAAATTTGTGCTTTTGTAGTTTACACAGAGACATTTAACGGTATCGTTTTCAAAAACCTGCACTTTCAGGCCCTCAAACGCTGTACATGAATGGCCAAAATACATAAGTTATATGAAAATGGTGTTGTGTAAACGCCCCCTTAAAGGTTTAGTTCACCCAAAAATGAAAATTGTCATTAATTTCTTACCCTAGTGATGTTCGACACCCGTAAGACCTCCGTTCATCTTCGTAACACAAATGAAGACATTTTTGTTAACATTCGATGGCTCAGAAAGGCCTTAATTTACACCAATGTCATTTCCTCTCACAAGACCCATAAAAGGCACTAAAGACGTCGTTCCAAAGTCCATCTCACTACAGGCGTACTACAATAATTTTATGAAGCGACGAGAATAGTTTTTGTGCGAAAGCGACTTGTATAGGGATGGGCCAATTTCAAAACAGATTTTGAGCGGTTATGAATCAGCATGTTGACTCAGGATTCGTATCGCCAATGTCACGTGATTTCAGCAGTTTGACACGCGATCCGAATCATGAATCCGTACGCTGATTCATAACAGTTCAGAACTTTGCTTCTTCTTTTTTTTAATCGGCCCAGAATTATTTATATTTTTACTGTATGCCCCCCTTTTGTTTGAATGAAGCTCAAACTGCATTAATTGTCACCGTTTATTTTTTTAATTATAATAGTAATAATTAAAATTTTCTTTCATCTTGTTGTTCACAGGAAACATGGTACTCAGTGCATGATGTCTGCCTCTACTGGCCCGCATGGCTGTGTGTGATTATCTTAGAGACGATATGGTTATGTTTGACCTTCCTCCTCCCAGTACCAGACTGCCCAACGTTAGTAAACGAAGTCATGATTTGAGTCTATCATTTTTTAATAGCTGTCTAAATGTCCTTCCCCATATCCCCTGTCTTATTTGCAATCACAAAGGGAAGAAACTATGCTTTGGAAGAAACATTTGCATTAATATCAGTAAGACACCTCTCTGCTAATTAGAAATTCAAAACAGATTGTTAGAAATGCAAACCCATTTTTTCCCCTGGCAAATTATAAAAGGGAAATAAAGAAGTGTCTTTTACACGTGATTTACATTGTTCAACAAATGTTATTAGACATTTGTAATTGGTTATATTTAATGGATGGATGGGTGCTACGTACATTAAAATGAATATGCAAATGAAAGTGATTTGAATAGCGTGACACTCATTTTGTGTGGAAATTGATATATTTTCTTCTTGATGTCTCTCTCTCTCTCCTGAAGTGGTTATTTGGGTCCAGGGGGCATTGGTGACTTTGGCCAGTACCAAAACTGCACCGGTGGAGCTGCAGGTTACATTGACCGCTGGTTGCTCAGAGATAACCATATTTACCAGACACCTTCATCACGGGTAAGCAGACACAACAAACAATGACAGTTTCACTTAGAATTTGATTCAAAATATTGCGATTTATATTCAATTCTGATCTGATGAATTTCGATATACTGTTTGTCAGATAGAGTGCATGTATATTTGTCTAAAAAAAAAAAAAACACTAATGTTGAACTTTATACTGGGACCCCTGTCAGTTGGTACATTATGATAATTTTAAAGGTATAAAAAAATAATTTAAAATACACATTACAAACATTAAAATTGCACATAAGGCAGTTATTTTATAAGAATATATTTTAATGGTAAATTTATACTTCAACTCCATTTAGATTTTTTTTTTAAACATAATAATTTATACAAATAAGTTGTTTTCATGATGGATTTGTTTAATCATACATTATTGAAGAACAGGTTTAAGTAAAAATATAATTAATATGTAATATTGTGCATGTATTTAGCAAAATTTTCTTCTCTAGAGTTGATATTTCTAGCTAATTATCAAGCTAAGGACATTGAATGGTCTGAGGTAAATGTAACTACGTGCCATTGTTTTCAGGCTGATTTATTAATGTCTGTCCGCAGTTGAAACACTGATTGAGTGATTATATGAGACATTATACCTTTCTGCAAATTGTAAAATATCTTTCAACCCACCTTCTAATGTTCATTCATGTTTATTTTAGTGCTATAAATAGTAGTAAAGATGAAGCGATGATCAGTTCACATGCGCTCGGCTTCTCTTTAACTTCTACATCGATCTGTCATGTCACATTAAAGAGCGGCAAAACATTATTTTTTTAAATTGTGTAATAATTGATTTATTTGAAAGCTAAGACTTTTCATATCAGAAGTAACAGCACAAAGCTTATTGCAATTTAAACACATTACACATAATGTTTAGTAAGGTTTTGTTGATGCATCAGCTGAAAACAGCATAGACTAAAAGGTTTTTGTGGGATGTAAGAATCGAGATCAATTCATCAAAATGTGACTCGATTAAATTTTAGAAATTGTTAGTCAATATTTAGTCACCATTGGGTAGAGCAACAGATAATATTCCACTCTTATTTACTGTACTAGCACTTTCTGATGCAATTCATTGTGCTTTTGTCTGTGCATTTATCTAGGTTGTTTATCAGTCTATGATGCCGTTTGACCCTGAGGGTGTTTTAGGAAGCATCAACTCCATATTGATGGCTTTTTTGGGTCTTCAGGTGAGTCAAGTAGAAGGAATCCTGTTTTCACAGTAGCTCTATCTATGTAGACCATTATCTACACAGTAGACCCTTTTTCATAGACTGTGTTTGTTTTCAAAGTTATCAACATTGTAAAAGTTTCATTTTTTTATTTTTTTTATTAATATACATTTATTAAGCTATGCTTGTATTTCAGAGTACATCACAGTCACTGCGTAGCCTACATTGTGACTAACGTTATATAAACATGCAATATCGTTGATGAAAAAAACACTGTTTTTTGTTTTGTCGGAGGGAAAGAAGAGCGTTCATGCTTGCGGTTGCCAGATTTCAGTAATTTAAATCCCCCAGTCAGAGCTTTTCTGTGAAAAGAGCACGTATACTATCCGGTGTTTTACCTAAACATGTACAATCTGGCAACCATATGCATGCGAGCTCTCTCTCACGCGGATGATCTGAAACCGCCAATAAACAAGAAGCCTGCTTTTTATCAATCTCCATTTGAGATGTTCTGCTTTAAGTGTCATTCAGCCGGTCTGTGTTCTGTCAGGACTCACAAGGCGCGTCGCTGAACTGCTGTGAGCTGCTGAAATAAGCCAATCAGAGCAGAGCTCAACATTAATATTCATGACTCTTCCAAATAAGACAAAAACAGAGCATTACATCCTAGGGACAATTTCTAGGGTTGTAAATGGAGCTGTAAAACTGTATCTGGACAATTTTTACCCTTAAATAAGCCATATACCCTCTATCAGAGAACAATTTAACATATTGTTTCAACTCATTCTAGGGCACCTTTAAACCTCATAGCAGCATCAGCGATTCTTCTTTCCCTCCCCTCTCTCTTACCGCATCAGTCTCATCAGGGCAGTCACATGCTTCATGTAAACTATTTTTGTTCTGCAGTGCTTTCAGGAATCACATCTAATAATTGTCATATCCTATTGCATCAGCTTTGTTTATTTGTGTTTCAGGCAGGGAAAATTCTGCTGCATTACAGGGACCAACACAGGCAAATAATCACACGATTTCTCATTTGGGGATTCATACTGGTATGTTTATCATATGATTATTGTTTGTTTTTTCTAGCACTTTATATAATAACTTTAATTAAACAGAAATTAAAATATTCCCCAGTTGGGCCTCAGTAAGATTTTTATACTTTTTATTTATAATGTTAAAAAATATCTCAATTAAGTCACTCAGTATGGTGTTTTTAGTGTGCCATGTGAAGTTAGCATCATTTAAAATAGCCTGTCTCAAGATACAGCGGTCTTTCTCATTTGCGCTCCGTCCTTCTTGCGCTTCATCTAAAGTGAAGAGATCCTGTATCAGGCCCCGTCCACACGAAGCCAGAGCTTTTTGTATCCAATCTTTTTTCCCCCCTCGTTTCAAGAAATATCTGCGTCCACACTTGAGCTATGAAAACGACTCAAAATGATGTAGTATGTATGCCAGGCCAGTGTGTGGTGCTGTAATTCTCCCACAGAAATACACTAAAAAGGGAGAAGAAGAGTTATGGATAGAAGAGGTAAAGCAAGTGAGGCACAATCTCACAATAATATAACAATAAATACATTTGCTACTTAACAGATGTTTTATTAACGCCTACATCTACCCCGACCCTAAACATACCCTTACAATAATGCAGATACGGTAATTAAAAGATGCGATATTAATGTGCACATGCCCAGTGCCTGTAGTTGTATACCTTAACTCTTTCACCGTGTTGGACGTAGTGTGATGACATCACCGTTTTGCAAAATATACGGATTGGCTGTAATCACGAAAACGGGAGATTGTCGTTTTCAGATGTATCCACTCTGGGACCCGGTTTCAGAAAATATCGGATTCATGCTTCTAAAACGCCGGATCCGTGTGGACGAAACGCTGATATGGTACAAAATGTATATATATATATATACAGCTAAACCCGTCTCCGTGTGAACGGGGCCTCTGTGTGCTGTCTTGCTAGTTCTAGCTTGAGTGAACGCATCGTATAGATGCAAATGAGCGATCGGTGTCACTTCGGAGTACTCGTCCACACTCATGGTACCAGTAGAAATTTGTATTATATTTAGCTAGCTAATGTTATGTTGTAATGCTTAATATTTGAAACAACCCAATAAATTAATATTTGAATACAACCCAATAAATTAATTAAGCATCGTACATTTGTGTATTTAAGACTGGTTGGAGGTCATGCTAACTTTAAGAAGTTATTTACAATATATTTTTTAAGATCATTCCTTTTGGGAATATGAATACTTTTTAAATTCGATCTTAAGAACAATCTTAAGAAAAAAAGATAACATTCTTAAGAAAACTTTTTGGGAATACAAAATATTATTCTTATTATTTTTTATTAAGTTTAAAAATAAGAAGAAAGATTTTTATTCTTAAGAATATTTCAGGAATCCAGCCGTTGTTTTTTTGTTTGTTATTTGTTTTTTATTGTTTTATTGTTTATTTGTTTATAAGTGTTCATCGGAGTGGTCCAAGACCCTAGGACTTTTGTCATACTTAAACCACACACACACACACACACACACACACACACACAATCATATGAATATACTCCAGGTTTCTTGGCGGTTGTTATCTGGGAATAACATACCCAAGAATGCGTGATTGTCAAATTAGAAGTATTTCACAGAGCCACATAATAAACAAACGCATTTCGTCACAGAATGCCACGATTGACCAATAACAACCAAGTGCTTCAGAGAGTCATGTAACAATGTTTTGAAAGTATTATAAGGGATGCATTTGATGTTTGTTTATTTTATTTTGTCTCATATTCTTATCTTATTTTTAACCCCTACACATCAGAAGATTCAAATACAATTTGAAATTTACAGTCAGTCAATTTAGTTCAAAGTTATATAAAGCTGTTTTTGTGGAAACCTCCTAAAGCTGTCTCTCTTTGCATCAAGGGGATCATCTCCGCTGTATTGACCAAGTGCTCCAGAAATGAAGGCTTCATCCCTGTCAACAAAAACTTGTGGTAAACATTTTTGTAGTTTTTAAAAAATATATATTTTAATCTTTTATATATATATATATATATATATATATTTATAATTTTATATTGTCTTCGTAATTGTCATCATGTCATCACAAATTTCCAAGCACCTTGTTCATACATGAAAGTATGCAGAGCACTCATATGAGCAGAGGCATGTATTAATGTATGATTCATAACTTTCATGGTGTCTTGTTTGACTTTCAGGTCTTTGTCCTTTGTGACGACTCTCAGCTGTTTTGCTTTTGTGGTTCTGGGTTTTTTTTACTACATAGTGGATTTAAAGAAGTGGTGGTCTGGAGCTCCTTTCTTCTACCCTGGTAAGAACTTTAAACAGCCAGATGAATGTACTTAGTCTCATGGATGCACCCAAATTTACTTTACTAGGCTTCTGCATTTCAAATTCGACCCCTGACTTAGAAATCTGTATCCATATTTGCATTACTCTGGCAGTAGCAAACCTCAGGACTCAAGGGGACAATATACTTACCTTCAAATGCCTGTGCCAGATTCGGCATGAAACAGAAGTTGTGATTTTTATTTTTTTCCTATTTTGACATACTGTACATCGACCAGGCATAACATTGTGACCACCTTCCTAATATTGTGTTGGTCCCACTTTTGCTGCCAAAACAGCCGTGACCGATCAAGGCATGGACTCCACTAGACCCATGATGATGTGCTGTGGCATCTGACACCAAGATGTTACCAGCAGATCCTAAGTTGCGTGGTGGGGCCTCCCCTCCGTACCCCATGGATCAAACTTGTTTGTTCAGCATTTCCCACAGATGCTCAATTGGATTGATATCTGGGGAATTTGGAGGCCAAGTCAACACCTCAAATTAGTTGTTGTGCTCCTCAAAACATTTCTGAACCATTTTTGGTTTGTGGCAGGGTGCATTATCCTGCTGAAAGTGGTCACAGCCACTAGGGAATACCATTTCCATTAAATGGTGTACATGGTCTGCAACAATACTTAGGTAGGTGGTACATGTCAACGTAACATCCGCATGGATGGCAGGACCCAAGGTTTTACAACAGAACATTGCCCAAAGCATCACACTGCCTCCGCCGGCTTGAGTCCTTCCTACAGTGCACCTTGGTGGTGCCATGTCATTGTGTTCCCCAGGTAAGCGATGCACATGCAGCCATCCACGTAATGTAAAAGAAAATGTGATTCATTAGACCAGACCACCTTCTCCCATTGCTCCTTGGTCAAATTCTGATGCTCACGTGCCCACCACTGTTGGTGCTTTCAGCGTTGGACAGGGGTCAGCTTGGGCGACTGAATGGTCTTCGGCTATGCAGTCCCATACGCAACAAACTGTGATGCACTGTGTATTCTGACACCTTTTCATCAGAATCAGCATTAACTTCTTGAGCAAGTTGAGCTACAGTAGCTTGATCAGATCATACGGGCCAGCCTTCACTCCCCATGTGCATCATTGAGCCTTGGCTGCCCGGTTAACCCCTCTTCCTTCCTTCCTTCCTTCCCTCCCATTTTTCTGCTTTTAACACATCAACGTTGAGGGCAAAATGTTCACTTGCTGTCATATATACTACCCAATACCAGGTCCTGTGATGAAGAGATAATCAGTGTTATTCACTTCACCGGTCATTATGTTATGCCTGATCAGTGTATATCCAGTAAAAAATGGTGGGCGAGACTTGAATTTTTCCATTAGGAATTGACTGTATCGTTTGTGGTTTGCTATTGCTGTGATCTCTTGTGATTGACAGGTTATCTAGTCCTCACGCCAGAGGAGAGATATTGCTGCAAAAGAGAGAGGATGTTAAAGATTTTAAGGGCACATTCATTTTTTAAATAATAATGTACACATATAATTAATTTATAGCAAATACTGCAATATTCCATATAAAATAAGATTTGTCGATTTTGATATTGTGGTTACTTTAAACTTGTTTTTATTCAGGCAGGTAGCTATAATCGAGTTGACAGTTTAATCAGATAAGTAAAAAAAAATACTGACTGTAAAAGAAGAATGCAGCACATAGCTACATCATTTTATGAATTGCTTTCAATTTGATCTTTTATTTGGCAGGTATGAATTCCATCTTGGTGTATGTGGGTCATGAAGTGTTTGGGGAATACTTCCCTTTTCGTTGGAAGATGGCCAATAACCAATCACACGCAGAACACCTGGCACAGAACCTCCTTGCCACCTCTATATGGGTGTTCATAGCCTACCTGCTCTATAGGAAGAAGATATTTTGGAAGATTTAAAGGTATATCTGTGTCCTGCAGATTTTAGGACCTGCTCTTCATAATGAAAGAGATTTTTTTGTGTGGATATTTTTAGATGTAGAAAATCAGCAGATCTCTGAACATCTGTTAGGAGACAACTCACACATGATCCAGGAATAGAACTTGGCTATTATTTGAGAAGAGCAGAAGGAAGAGAAAAGATCATCACGTGGCAGTGCAAAGATACCACTTTGGACTCCAGCAAGCCTTCAGAATGGATGCCAAGATGCCAAGGGCAAATTCTGCTAAATTCTAATTCAGTCCACTGGTTTGGGTTAATTAATGACATTTTGAAGCACAGTGATGCATTATAATTGGATTTGGAATTTCCTAAATTCTGAAAGTCTCTGGACTAAGTTACGTTTTAGTTAAATAATTGATTTATGCAATTGTGCAACTAAAAGATAACGAAAACAAATGAAAGAACCCCAAACTGCCAAAAAAAAAAAAAAAAAGTCTTCCTAAGGTCTACAAAATGTGCTGAAAGAACAACTATTTAGGCAAAATAATATTACACAATTTTATGTTTAATTTTTATGAACACTCTGGGACTTTTTTTTTTTACGGATTCTGCCTTTATTTTTTATACTGTGGTTTTATTCTTTATATCTTAAGATGAAATTATCATGGTTAAAAGGATGTATATTTGTGTTTTGTTCTGCCTTCTCAAAAACTCAGGAGATTTGCACGAATAGAGTGCCAAATATAGTGTACTTTCATGGATAAAACAATACATAATTTGTTACCTCTACCACAAACATAAATCAAATTACAGAATCAAACACTAATCACTGACATATTTTCCATACACATTGCTGCTAGAGAAAATAATTGTTCCAAGAGAAGGGAAAATATTGATCCACCATACTTGTTGCCAATTCAAAATAATCAGTTCCATTTTTGGTATAGATAATGGATTTGTTACAGATGTATAATCTACATTTCCTTATGGTTATCTTTGTTTTATACTTATCAACATGGGATGTGGTAAAAATAAAAATACTTTTTTTTGGCCACTGAATCTCATTCTGTCTTTTGAATACATCATACGGATGAGGCGATCATGGGACCAGTAGTGGCTTTCATTGGGCTCATGTTCAGGAGGGTTTCCCTCGTATCACCAGTCAGTACAGTAGCCTGGTATTGAATACTTCTAAAAAGTTTTTTTTTTTTTGGTACACTACCTCAAATATGATTTTTAAAGCCTATTTGTAGAAGAAAAAATGGAACATTGGTAAATAAGTACTAAAAATTCAACGTAGATATGAGTTTACTTACATGCTTACCGAATCAGAGACACATAGTAGTCCTTTAGATACTTAAAAAAAAAACAGCTTTTTTTTTATTTGCAATTTTGTAGAACAAAACGTGAAAGCTAACCACTTACCTTTTATTTACTCAGTATCAATCAATCAACTTTATTTATATAGCGCTTTTACAATGATGATTGTTTCAAAGCAGATTCACAGTGTTAAACAGGACAATATTGCAACAAAATTTGATTTGGCTAGTTTGATTTGGATAGTTTATTGAATTAAATAATACTTAATTAATAAATTTAATTTGTAGAAAATTCTACCAATCAGAGTCAAAACAAGCAATGTCCACCTGCCCCACCGACTCCCATGAAGAACTGTGAATTGCAGTCGGTCTCCATACACTATAAAAAATAAAAGCAATAATATATCTCCTTATATGTTCCACAGAAGAAAGAACGACAGATCGACATGCAGGTAAGTAAATAATAACAAAGTGAAGAGTCTTTTTGAGTGAACTATCCCTGAGTAATAATTTTACAGATCGAGTCAGTAGTCAAAAACCACTAAACCCATTAGAAATTTCACACACATGCTGAATTGACATAAAATTATTACTCAGGGATAATTCACTCAAAAAGACTCTTCACTTTGTCATTATTTACTTACCTGCATGTCGATCTGTCGTTCTTTCTTCTGTGGAACATATAAGGAGATATATTATTGCTTTTATTTTTGTATAGTGTATGGAGACCGACTGTAATTCACAGTTCTTCATGGGAGTCAGTGGGGAGCAAATTCCACTTTTAAACACGAATAATTTAAAACTAAGTTTAAAAATAATGCAGGCTGGCAGCTTTAACAGAAGCAAATGCAATCAGTAAAAGGATTAGTTCACTAAAATTTCCTGATCATTTATTCACCCTCATGTCATCCTAGATGATTGTCTTTCTTTCTTTAGTAGAAAATAAATGAAGGTTTTTGAAGAGAACATTCTAGAACTTTTCTCCATATGGTGGACTTCATCAAATTGCAGTTTCAATGGGGCTTAAAGGCTCTACACGATCCCAGCCAAAGATAAGGATCATAAACCATCAGTCATTTTCTAAAAAAAGAAAACGTTTTTTACTTTTTTTAGCCACAAATGCTCGTCTTCCAAGCTTTGCGATGCGCCACACATTACGTAATCACGTTGGAAAGGCGGAAGTACCGACCCACTATTTACAAAGTGAACGTGCAAAGACAGTCAAATGCTCTTTACAAAATTAAAAAAAGTTAAAACAACATCTGACAATTGTCATACACCATTTTGAGCACAGTTAAACTGACACAATGACGTGTGTTATTCAACATACAACAACTTTTGAACGGTTCTCCTTCTCCACACTTGTAAACTTCCACCTATGTCACAAGTCATTGCTAGTGCATTTGTGGTTAAAAAGTGTATGCATATATATTTTTTTAATGAAAATTACCATTTGTTTTATTAGATAAAATCCTTAAAGCCTTGGCTGGGATTGTGTAGAGCCCTTTGAAGCTGCACTGAAACCGCAATTTGGACCTTCAACACGTTGGTTCTTATTGAAGTCCACTATATGGAGAAAAATCCTGGAAGGTTTTCCTCAAAAACCTTAATTTATTTTTGACTCAAGAAAGAAAGACAAACATCTTGGTGAGTAAATTATCAGGACATTTTTATTCTGAAAATTGTGGCTCATAGTAAGTCTTTAAAGGTTTATTATTTATTGTTAAAACTAAATTTTCCTTTGGAGAAAATAAAAAAACAAAGTTTCTGTGATCACATAGTGAGTGATCCCACCATCATGCCCATAAACAGGTCTTCAGAGAAGAATAAAAATTATAGGGTAGATGAATTTATTTTATTTATTAAAAAAAGTAAAAAATAATTCATAATATATACTGCAATATTCCATAAACAATAAGAACTTGCCATTTAGATTTCATGGACACTTTTAGCGTTACTGCGCCTTTAAAAAACCTGTCTGAGTGTGCGGAAGTAGTGCGCATGCTTGAGAATAGAGGAAGTCAGTAATGGTGACGGCCGGGTGATGTGGACGTAAATCGGTCGAAAGCATCAGCGCGTCTTCAAGGAAGGAAAGAAAGAAACTCTTATCAACGGACTCACGGATATGACGCGGGGTTTTTGAGTGGTGTCTTGAGTTTCTCTGGACAGAGACATAATACACCCAGAGTCCACGATGATGGCAGAATGCAATCCCACCGACGGTGAGCCGGAGAAAGGCGACGGGGATTTAACACCAGAGACGAACTTTCTCACGTCAGAGGTGCCCGCGGTGTTATTTGAAAAGACCCGGCCTCTGCAGTCGCTGGGACTTTCACTGAACCCCGGGGCAGCTGTCCGGATCTCGGACTCGACGGAAAGCGTGCTGACGGAGCTGGAAGCGGACGGGTCGGGGGAAGAGGCGCTTCTGTTACCAGGAACTGCCGGGTCTCTCTCGCCTCGGGGTGGAAGAGAGAAAAGGACGCGGAGGAATAGACACAGCTCATCATCTGATAATCTGGCGTCTCCAGGTGAGATGTATGAGCTGGATATCACCGCTCATAATCTGATTAAAAGGGCTCAAGCTAGGTGTCTTCACACACTTCGATACCTTTTGTTTAGCTCTCCTGTCCTAACAAAATAAATGTTAACCGTATATTTGTTTCAGTGTGATATTTCAGGTTTACAAAAACATTACTACTTTTTAACTAAACAAAATTCACACTAGTTATTAAACATGACACTTCTGACCACGCCTTTATTTAAATATAACCACTCCCCTTTCAAATGACAGCCACTTTTCGTCATTTTTGTTGTATAATCTGAAGTCTTTCGGGCAAAGAACGCACACGGGACCAGCCTGCATTAGTTTCCATAGCAACCGCGCGTTCTGTTTCTGTTGCGCGCAGTGTTGCAAAAACAAAAAACAAAAAAACAACGGCTAATATACCTTGGGGAACTTTGCAAGGAATTGAATCAAACAGAGAGGGGAGGGTGTTTTTGCCTCCTCCTTTTAACATATTGAAAAAGTTTTCATGCTAAAGAATATTAAACGCACTAAATGTTCTATAGTCACTCCCACACGTCTTGCGCTGTGTTCTGCCTGTGTACTTCATCTGCTTTATCTCAGAACATGGCCCGTTATGCAACCATCTCCACAGTTCAGCTTTCGTGCTCTTTGAACCTGCATGGCAGAGGTGACACCACAGCAGCAGCTGCTGCTAGAATATCTACAGAACTCTTGATACGCATGCCTGACTCTTTCTGTTTGTGGCTGCATATATTTTCGTCTGTTCAGGTGCATCTGTACTCAAAAGATTATTTGAGCAGCTGTGGGGAGCATTGCCACAAAGTTTCCTTGCATGTTAATACAGGTTAATTTGAATGCAGATAATCTAGAGAGAAACACTTTCTGCTTTCTCTTGGAGATACACACCTGAGCCTTCAATGAAACAAACAAACAAACTCTAGGGTCTCTCAAAGGAGTTGCATTTCCATTTTCTTTTCTTTGTTTCATTGGCAAAACAAAGCATACAAATACTACATATATAGTTCTTAAATATAAATGCAGCCAGAAATGAGACGCTCTTATTGACACAACAATCAATATGATTGATCCAAAGAGGGTCAAATGACACATTGCGATGAAACGGAAGTATTGGATCATCCGTATTGTGACTTATACTGATGAGCCAAAACAATATGACCATTCACCAAGTGTTATTTTGTTGTCCAAAAATGTTTAATTCCAGGAAATAAGCATTTTTAACCAGGACACAGACTGTGTCCATGTGTTTCCTATCAGTTAGTCTACTTCATACCAATTTTACCCCTGCTTTCCAGTTTAATTTTGTAGAAACCATGGAAGACACTTTGAGGTATGTGTTATTAGACAAGGGAAAAACTGTTTGGAGACGTTTGGAGACATTTGTAGACAGAAAACAAATTATTGTGGAGTAATACAGCATTTTCTCCATCATACAATGTTTTAAAATTAATCGCATGCCTTTAGCAGCACAAGCCATCCAACATGATATTCTAATATCAATCTAGTTTACTGCTGTGTGCAACGTGTCGCATAGTAGCTGCGGAGTGAATGTAAGTTATACCATAATCTTAAACATACTCAAATTTACAAACTTGACTGGAAGAAGTGGAACTCACGCCGCGTCTGTGGCATGATCAAAGTTCCGCTGCTTTTGAGCCGTGTGTCTTGCTTGTCTCTTATTAGCAATCACTTCAGCAACCTTATTCAGCTCCCGCAGCCCTCAGTCCTTGACTGCTTCATACTATAGTAACGTTAAAGGGTTACTTCAGCGATTTAGTAGCCTGACGTGGTCATACTCATTTCTAGTCGGAATATGAGTCTGAAACTGCTCCATTGGGCTGTGATTATGGGGCGTGTTTCAGCCGAACCAGGAAAGACATCAACTGGATAGACCAACAACCAATCAGAGCAACGAAGCGACGTATTGTCAAATGTCAACAGAGTTCAACTACTGTGTTGCCAAGTCCGTGTTTTTTCCACGGGTTGTTTTCTATGTCCGCGGGTTGAAGCGACTATTATGTGATATATAGACGCATGACTACGTATATTAGCAGGCAACCTTGCCAAAATAACGCAAATTTACCCCCCAAACACCATTTTTTTCCCCAGAGAACCCCCGGGAAGCTATTGTTTAGGGCTAGTAGTTGGCGGGTTTTGTTTTGTGAAAACTTGTCAACCCTGTCTGCACGCGAGCTGAAATCAAGCTGGAATACACAATCTTTGCCGGTGTTCTAATAAAATAATTGAATGATACACAGAGTACTTACCCAACATGATCATCATTTCTGAGAGAAATCGTGATGGTGAATGCATATACAAACAAGCTCTCCGTTTATGATTCGAAAAAATATAATCCAAGCCCCTTTGATGACGTGCATGATTACATTACTGTTGATCATCTGTCCGTCATCGTCTAAACCCACCTTGATGATTTCATTGGTCCGAACAGTTCCTGTTCGGGATAATTACTCCTCTATGGAGCGAGGCCAGACCGAACTGCCGGACCTAAAAATGTTGTGGGCGGGGCTAAGTTTGGCTGGCGTCCAGGCTAGCGATTAAGCTTTGTATCAGTAGAAACCTGGGAGTATATTTGAATGAATCGTGATTCCTCCCCGAGAGCAATTTTGCGTCATCAGAGGATGTTTTGGCCTACAAAGACTACAAACAGCAGAGGGAGCTATTGCCCCATGTTTTCAACCGGTCCATGGGGGTGGGATTGCACTCACAGCAGTTAGCTCGGGCATCCGCGGGCATTCATGTAGACGGATCGGTGCGGAGCAAAGTGAGTATTTCAACTTTTCAAATGAATTCCTGTAAAAGTTAAGCTTCCAAAGGCATGAACTGAAAATGCGGCAGACTGAACATGCGTTGTAAATGTATGCTTCGCCGGCGCTTACCTCAGCTCTTACTGCGTTTGTGTCATGACACTCGATCGGCTTTCTCACATTATATTGAACAGACTCTTTCAGTTTTTAATTGTAGTGTCTGTTCTCTAACTGAACAGATTTTATAAAAATGAACGCGTGGGCAAGTGATCCAGTAATCCAGCGGTGGCTTTGGGAGTGGCCTCGTAGGGCAGTGAAGCAATGCATTCTGGGAGTTGTTGTATTTCATCTCCATGAGACAAAAATAAATATTTTGCTTTTTCTCAGTCTAGAAGGCACCAAATTCAAAAATAATTTCACATTTCTACTACATTAAACGTGGGGTAAGTGTTATTTCAAAACCATTTTTAAAAAAGGACTCGGGCCGAGTGGAATAGCAAACTTGTTGCCAAAAAGCAGGTAAGGGGTGTGTCTACTATTGGTGGTGAGAAGAGAAGCTCAGTGCGCATCATTATTCAAAACACAAGACACATAACGGACATTAGGCGAGAACTAATACATGCTGGCTTTTGCTTGAATATGCTCGTGTGTCATGTTCGCTTGTTTGTTCATTTGCGATAGTATTGTGGCTCACTTCAGCGACGATAAAGACCCGTTCATTTCCACACCGTATGGAGCATCTAAATCTCCTCACTGTCTGCGTCAGCTCACAAAATGTGTCCGACAAGTAAGATACTATACTCCTAATATATGTTTGTTTCCTCTTTTCATGATCTATATAATCCTAATCCGGTCATAATTGTAATAAATTGTTAGTTGGATGATATCGAGCTTGTGTACTATCGAGTTGTTCATGAGAACTGTTTGTGTTTTGTGATCGCTATAACTCTAATCTTGTCATAATTGTAATATGTTCTTTAGTTGGACTGTCATGCCTGTGGACTATCGAGTTATAATATTCGACCTGTATACGTCACACACAGATTCTGCCTGGGTTACGTATGTGTGGGGCTGAGATATCAAAATAGGGCCAAGACTCTTTTTGGGGGTAGGGGCGTGTTTGTTTTGGTGATTTGAAATATCAACAACGGTTTCCAGATAACACTTACCCCACCTTTAATGACCCAGTTTAAATATAAATCTTAATGCTAAATCACTGAAGTAATCTCATCCATTAACAGGATTTTTGCCTGAGCCCCAATTCTTTTCCACCAGCTGTGAGATAAAGACAAAAACTCTCAAGTTTCCACACTCCATCTCGACGTCGCTGTTTTGAATAGGCGACCTCCAGCGGCGAAACACTACATTGTGTGTTTTTAAGGTCTGGTATTAGATGGTAAGCAAACAATCAGTTCTCGTAATCTACTTTGACAAGGGCCATATTGTTATGAAAAGGAAACTGGATCCGAGTATCTCTGAAATGGCAAGGCTTGTAGGTTGCTCCCGGTTAGCAGTGGTGAGAGTATACCAACAGTGTCCAAGGAGGGACAAAACCGGCAGCAAAGTGTTGGGCACCCAGGGCTCATCGATACACTATGCAACAAAGACACTGTCTGGTCCGAGCCAACAGAATGTCTACTGTGGCACAAGTCACAGTTTTTAATGATGGCTATGGGAGGAATGTGTCACAGCACAGTTCATCTCACTCTGCTGCATATGGGACTGGGTAGCTGCAGACCGATCTGAGTGCCTATGATGATCCATCCACTATCCAAAGTGCCTATGGGCACATGAGCAACGAAACTGGACCTTGGAGCAGTGGAAGAAGGTCGCCTGGTCCGATGAGTCCTGTTTTGTTCTACGTGGACGGCTGTGTACATGTGCAATGTTTACCTAGGGAAGTGTTGGCTCCAGAATGCACAGTGGGACGATGAAAAGTCAGTGAAAGGGGTGTGAATTTTCATTTCATGCCGATTTTAAATGTTCAAAAGTTGCAAATATTAGATCTAAAACGTAATTATTCCTTGTATTATCCTGAAGGTGGTTATGTTGTGCTGATTCTACTGTTGAGTTGTGGATTGGATGCGAGTATATTTAAAAGTAGGAAAATTAAGTCTTTTTGAAATCATGCAATTTTGGTGGCATGACAAAGATATCTGTGCTTGCAGTTATTTATTTAAACTTTTTTTTTTTTTTTTAAACTAGATGCTTACAGGCTGCTATTCAGCTTATCTTTCTAACTGGCCATTTTTTATTTTTGTGAATGAGATCTCACATTTCACAGCATTCTTACCAAATCAGTTTGATCAAATATGGAATATAGAATGTTGAATGAGTTTGGAAATAGCACAAGTAAATATCTTAATTACAAATTGTAGCTAAGATGAAGTCTTTAAAAATCAAGCTATTCTTATAAATGATATGTATGACATGCAGATTTGTTTCCTGAGGTGTGTTTGTATGGGTGCGTCTGTGTGTACAAGAGAGGGAAAGTGTTCTTCTAAATGTTTAATGGCCATCAGAGAGGTTCTGTCTGCCTGTGCCTAATGGACTCTCTTCAACCCGGGCCATCAACTGTGTCTGTGCATGTTAACTTTTAGAGCCTATGTAGAACACTGTGTTCGTTTTACTGTAGTGTGTGCATTCATTGTAGTGAATTCTAAAACAAACAAACACGCACCACAGTTAATTGCACTCTGCTGTGTAGCTGCAGACCAATTTGAGTGCCTATGATGACTCGTCCGCCGTCCAAAGTGCCTACAATGGGCATTCACAATCACAGACAGTCTCGATGATAAGATCAGATCAACATTTGGAGCATACTGGATTATTACAGTTAATGGCAAAAGGAATGTTAGGAATTAAAACCATTTTTTTATCTGTGTGAAATAACTTATCCCAAATGTACTTTCCAATCAAACTGATAGCTCAGTTCATCCACAGACCAAACTGGCCATTAGGTGCACTTGAAATAAAAAATTAAATCACAAAAAAGTAACATTAAGTCAATAAAATGATTAAAGAATATTATACTTTAAGATAATATGCACTCTGTATGGGTACACTGTAGAAAAAATATATATATACAAAAACAAACTATTGAAGTATGTTTTACAAGAAAATTATATTTTGTTCTTCAAGTGAATATTGTTTCAAAGTAAATCCTTCAATAACTTGGGGGTGGGGGATCACAATATGAAATAAGTGTTTTTTTTTCCTTCTCCTAAAAATGTTGGGAACAATTATTTGCCCCATTTTATTAGATACTTTTTTGCAACCTCCTTTTTTTCAAGATAACAGCTCTGAGTCTTCTCCTATAAAGGCCTGATGAGTTTGGAGAACATCTGACAAGAGATCAGAGACCATTCCTCCATACTGAATCTCTCCAGATCCTTCAGATTCACAGAGCCATGTTGGTGCTTCTCTTCAGTTCAGCCCACTCATTTTCTAAATGGTTTAGGTCAGGGGACTGGGATGGCCATTGCAGATGCTTGCTTTTATGCTCAGTCAGTGACCCATTTTTGTTTTGATTTTGATGTTTTTTTTTCGGATCACTGTCCTGATGTAAGGTTCATTATAATATTTCCAGCACAGGTTGTTAGTTTTTTTTTTTTTTTTTTTTTTTTTTTTTGCTGTTTGTATTTGATTGAATCCATGATGCCATGTGTCTGAATAAGCAGAAAATTAGGTCCACAGCATTAAAGATACAGCAGAGCATTTCATGATTTTACACATGGGGGGCATTTTTTATCCCGGTGTGCACCAATCACATATTAAAGGGTTAGTTCACCCAAAAATAAAAATGCTGTCATCATTTACTCACCCTCAAGTTGTTCCAAACCTGTATGAGTTTCTTTGTTCTGCTGAACACAAAGTAATATATTTGGAAGAATGTTTGTAGCCAAGCAGAGAGAGCAACCATTGACTACAATAGTATTTTCCCCCCTACTATGGTAGTCAATGGTTGCTCTCTTTGCTTGGTTACAAAACAACAACAACAACAACAACAAAAAATCGAAATATATTTTGTGTTCAGCAGAACAATGAAACTCATACAGGTTTGGAACAACTTGAGGGTGAGTAAATGATGACAGCATTTTTATTTTTGGGTGAACTAACCCTTTAAATGTTTGCTGCCAAAAAGCTCTTTTTTTTGTTTGTTTAACTTTAATCTGTCCATAGAACATTTGAAAAGTAACTGACAATACTGGAACTTCAAACGAGATGGGTTCTATGGACAGATAAAAAAATTAAAGCTTTTTTGGCAGCAAACATTTAAGATGGGTTTGGTGCACACGGGGATACTACTACTACCACTAATAATAATAATAATTATAAAAAGTACCCCATGAGTAAAATATGCTGTGGGCCTAATTTTCTGCCAGAGGTCCTGGAAATCTTGTTCAGATACATGGCATCTTGGATTCAATCAAATCCAAACAGGTAAACCAACCTGACGGCCTGTGCTAGAAATCTTATAACGGGCCATGTTTGGATCTTCCATCTGGGGTCCGTTCTTCGTACCTTGCTTAATATATCCGAGATGATTTGACAGATCCTAGATCCAGATCCTTCTAATCCTGCTATCTGATCTCTGGCTAATTTGGTTCTTCAAACAAATTTGCGGATTGGATTAAAATATCTGAATTAAGTTATCTGAGATTACTGCGCGTTCTTGTGTTCCCTGAAGAGGGCAGATGCATCGATACTCGAAACCACGATCAGCAATGCAGCGATTGGCTGGCGGCAAGACAACGCAATGACACCATATAATTAAAAAAGCCACCTGGTAAAAAAACTTGACAAAGATTATACATAGATCAGTGAGCTTGACATAGATTAACTGTACAATGTGTGTAAACCTCCAATACAACTTTAAAGTAATTATTCCATCACAAATAAATCTCTCCATCAAGTGACTGTGTCTATAGTATTATACGCACCTTTAATAATATTATTTTCAAATAAACTATATTATTATTATTATTGCCCCAGTAATTAACTCTTGTAATAAAGTAGCTGTGGCTGGGACAGATTTTAAGTATCGCCTCAAGATGAATCTAATCCTGTTTTTACATGAAGTAAGCCTACTCCCGAGCAGGTTTAAGCTTATGGTCCTGTTGCTATGACATCAAGTCCAAGATGAGCGTGGAAGAACCAAACAATCCGAGATCAAGCCCATTCGTCAACAATCAAATCCAGCTAACTGAGTTAGCGACGTACAAAGAACGGACCCCAGGACAGTGATCCAAAAACAAACATCAACATCAAAACAAAAATGGGTCACTGACTGAGCATAAAAGCAAGCATCTGCAATGGCCATCCCAGTCCCCTGACCTAAACCATTTAGAAAATGAACTGAACTGAACTGAAGAGAAGCACCAACATGGCTCTGTGAATCTGAAGGATCTGGAGAGATTCAGTATGGAGGAATGGTCTCTGATCTCCTGTGAGATGTTCTCCAAACTCATCAGGCTTTATAAGAGAAGACTCAGAGCTGGTATCTTGAAAAAAGGAGGTTGCAACAAGTATTTAATAAAAGGGGGCATGTCATTTTTCCCAACATGTTTTGGAGAAAAATATTTATTTCATAATGTGATTTTCTGGTTTCTGTTTAGTCTACAACTTTTGCTTTTTACAAAGTAGATGATAAACCACATTTAAGCTGTCAAGACCTAGTACAGCACATGAAAACATTGCATTTGCTGTTTTTTAGGGGAATCACCTTTCATCTAATGCCTATAGTTTTGCACTCCATAAATACCCACTGCTCTTAATTTTGATATTTTTGAAGGCTGGTTTGTGGACAGAGCAAAAGTGTTTGGCTAAATTGCATGGCTCACTAATGATTCAGCTTTGAAGCTTGGATTTCTAGGAGTAGGTTCAATTTTGTTCCAGATAATAAATGGCCTTGAGCAGGAATTTCACTCTGATGGAAATTATTAAAGGAAAACCATTCCTCAATACGTTCTGCTGTGTGGCCTTTTGGGACGAGGGGACATATTTACATATAAATGCAGACATACAAGAGAATATATTCGCTGCACTGTACTTTTGACTCTCTTTGTATGTGTGCATATAGGTAATAGCAGTGGAGAATTCAACCATTTCCCAGAAGACCCAGAGTTTGGAGAGATTATCCAGAGAGCAGAGCAGGCGATAGAAAATGGCGTTTTTCCTGAACGCATCTCGCAAGGATCCAGCGGAAGCTACTTTGTCAAGGATCCTAAAGGGGTATGTGTCTTTAAATATTGAGATTGTCCCTAAGAAAATCAGTTTAAGCGCCATAACAGAAGAACATTTATATTTAATCATTTAGCAGATGCATTTGTCCAAAGTGACTTACAAATGAGGAGAACAATAGAAGCAGTTGAATCATCAAAAGAACAATATGTAAGTGTGTCACAAGGCCCAGTTAGTCTAGAACAGTACACATAGCATGTAGTACAAGTGTTTTTATATTTAGAGAAAACATAGGATAGAAAGTGTTTGTCTAAATGGGTCAAGTGTTGATGAAAAAGATGCCTCTTTAGCCGTTTCTTGAAAATCGTAGTCTGACTCATGGTTCAGTTAAGCAGGTCATTCCACCAGCTGGGAACAGTCAAGGAAAAGGTCAGTGAAAGTGATTTTTTGCCTCTTTAGGATGGCCATTTACTTTCAGAATGCAAGCTTTCGGAAGGCACACAAGTATGTGGTAGTGAGTTTAGATATAGGGGTGCGGAGCCAGTGAATGTTCTGTAGGCAAACATCAGTGCCATCATTTGATTCGAGTGGTTATTGGCAGCCATTGCAAATTGATGAAGAGAGTTGTGAAGTGCTCTCTTCGGTTCATTAAAGACTTTCGCTGCAGCATTCTGGATCGGTTGCAGGGGTTTGACAGTGCATGCTGGAAGGCTTGACAAAAAATGATTACATTATTTCAGCCTGAATAGAAGAAGACCTTGGACAAAGAGTTGGGTAGCATGCTCTGAAAAGAATGGCCTGATCCTCCTAGCGTTGTATAAGGCAAATTTGCAGGACTGGGCAGTTCTAGTAATGTGGTCTGTGAAGTTTAGCTGATCATCAAACACAACTCTAAGGTTCTTGGCTGACCTGGAAGGCGTTATATTTGATGAATGGAGATGTTATGATGAAATGTCGGGCTGGCCGAAACCACAAGCAGCTCTGTCTTGTCAAGGTTAAGTTAAAGGTGATTGCGCTCCATCCAGCAAGAAATGTTTGTTAGGCAGGCTGAGATGCGAGCAACTACCGTTGTATCATCTGGCTATAATGGGAGGTAGAGTTGAGTGTCATCATCGTAGCAGTGAGGTGAAAAGTGATGTCATGTAAATGGAGAAGAAAAGTGGTCCAAGCGCTGAGCCCTGAGGCACCCCAGAAGGTAGATGTTGTTACTTAGAAACACCTAGATACCCTGAAGGACCTACCTGAGATTTTACTTGAATCACTAGAATGCGGTTCCTAAGATGACAATTGTCATGAGGGTTGACAAGAAGATCTGGTGGTTAACTGTGTCAAGCAGCAGATAGATCCAGCAAAATGATAACTAATTTGGAAGCTGCTCTTGCCAGTCTCATTGACCATAAGCAGGGTTTGATATTACTGTCAAATTACTTACATTAGTGACACACTGATTTCTGAAACTCTGGTGTGCACCCCTAAACCGTACCAGAGTTCACATAAAAAGGTTGGTCTTGTTAGGGTTCCTGTGAACTCCAGGACTGTTCGCTGCTGATATAAACTGATTTATAATTTTGATTTGATGAAACCGTGTGTTTGTGTGTTCACTCACTTTCCTGACAAGCGTGTCTGATGAAATGCAAGCAGAGAGAATGTATCTCATTTCTGCTCTCCTTCAGTGCAAATGGACTCCCGTGTTCTAGAGCTTTTGCAGTAGCCTACATTCGCAGCAAAACCAAAGGTTAAAAAAACAAAATATAAAAAAATGAGGTGAGCAACGCTATGTATTTTGCTGCCTCCTCCTGCGTTGTCTCATAATGCATTGGAAAAACAGCTGCTGGTTTAATGCAAACGCACCGGTTCAGATCCATCAGAACGCCTAGAACTTCTTAGTGCTTTTTAGTTGGTTTGTGATGAGCACAATGCATACATCACATCATCTGTGCAGTTTGCGTGTCACGTCTTGATTGTTTACCATTAGATTATGTATGCATGATCACCTCTCTCTTGTTAGCTAAATGTATGCATTCATTTATGCATGAATGCCATTAGTTTGGATTTGTTCACTCTGAAAGCATTTCCCCTTTTACAGTTTGATTTCATAGTAGTTGCGTTTAAATATAGTTAAATCAGATTGTTCTTGATCCCTCTGTCTTCTCTTCTTCAGAAAATCATTGGTGTATTTAAACCAAAATCAGAGGAGCCTTATGGTCACTTAAACCCTAAATGGACCAAATATTTCCATAAAGTCTGCTGCCCGTGCTGTTTTGGCCGCGGCTGCCTCATTCCTAACCAGGGCTACCTCTCTGAGGCAGCTGCCTCACTCGTGGACCAAAAACTGGGTTTGTGGATTGTACCCAAAACTAAGGTGAGGATGGGCATTATATAGGCGTTCAATTTGCCTTAAGATGAACATCTTGAAAATAAAAACCAAAAATGTTTTTTTTCTTTTAAGGTTGTAAATTTGGCAAGCGAGACTTTTCACTATAGTGCAATTGACCGTGCCAAATCCCGTGGTAAGAAATATGCACTGGAGAAAGTCCCCAAAGTTGGACGGCGATTTCACAGAGTCGGCCTTCCTCCAAAGGTAATGAAGCACCTCATAGTAATTCCATTCCAATTATCTAAAATAGATATTGCTTGGCATCAAAATTGTCCAAACAAAAGGAAATATTTTGTTCACACTGCTCTTTTCCATACAACAAAAGCATGACTTTACACTTCAATCTACGCTTTCTGAAGCCATACAATTGCTTAGTGTCATTTTTTGCTAAAAAAGTAGTTTTTCTAAAATCTCATTCGAACTTATACATGTTTGTGAGTGACCAAACATTTTCGATATAAAACCCTGCCTTGACACGTTTGAATGCATGGAAGAGAACTGAGAGCAGCAGAGAGCAAGATTTTTTAGCAAAGTCTTTTTGTTGTTCTCTTTCATGTAGGTGGGCTCATTTCAGCTGTTTGTGGAGGGTTATCATGAAGCAGATTACTGGCTAAGGAAGTTTGAGGCAGAGCCTCTTCCAGAGAACATGAGGAAGCAGCTTCAGTCTCAGTTTGAGAGGCTGGTGGTGCTGGATTATGTAATTAGAAACACAGGTACCTGATGCGGATGTTCAAGTTCATTGTATGAATCGTAATGCCTTTGGGTATCAGCCATTGTTCTTGAACGTATTCCTTTACAAAGCTTTACCATGGTCGTCATAGTTTCCACCTAATCTCATAGTTACTAGAGTTATTTTTACTCAAATATGCTATAAAGTAACTTGATATATCACTACTGTCAAAAAGAGAAAAGCTTTGATTTTTTTTTTTTTTTTTGGAGGGTATTCATTAATGCTTTATGAATGTAGTACTATGGTATTTGAGAGAACTGGTTGCCATTTCTTTTTCACAGCGAGGCTTTTACATTATTTCTTAATTTCCTCCTTTTCTACCTCCCACACCATACAAATGTGTAATTTCTATGAGCTCAACATGTTATGCCTGTATAAAAAATGCTGTTGTTTACTGAGCCTTTGAAAAAGAAAATCTGATATCTCTTTTGGCTTCTTCAGACAGAGGGAACGATAACTGGTTGATCAAGTATGAGAAGCCAGGCGATGGAGAGCTGACAGAGAAGGTGAGCTCAGAGATATTTATAGAGCTCCTCTGCTGGGCAGCTCAAAGAAAATGCCATGACTGAGACCATGATGTGCCTGCTGTAATGGAAACAGGCAAATGCAGGGGTGTCCTATTCCTATTTTATTTTTACCATATGTATTGTATGCTAAAATATATTTAATAATTGAATGTATAAATGCACTGTCTGACTTGAAAAAAGTCACTGTTTAAATAGACAAATGCTTAAGAGTCTGATTTGATTTGGACACATGATTGGATCATTATTGCAGTGATTATATTTCTAGCATGTTATATGTTTGGCAACAGTTCTTCTAACCCTCATTAATGGAGTGTGTAGCTTTTTATTTCTTAAACAACAATGTAGGAAGACATATCATGGCCATATTCCAGGATGACAGTGTTAAGATTCATCTGGCTCAAACTGTAAATGAATGGTTGGGAGGGGGTATGAAGAATCATACAAGATCTTGCCCAAAAATTGATGCACCTTTTGACAGAAATAAAATCACAACATTTATTTCCATCAATAGGTGCAAACATTTTTAGTCAAGATCTTGTATTGACAGGGCAACAGTTATGTACATATGTACATATACATAACAGGGTAAGAGTTATGTATTTTCAATGGCATATTAAACTCACGAGAATACTTTATTACTTAAAAGAAGTAAATATACATTAATGAGCACATATATTTTTGATAAATATATTGATAAGTGTTTTTAGCTAAGAATAAACTAAAAAAGTTACACAGTGTAGCTTTAATGTACACACAGCACCCCATATTGACAGAAAAAAGACAGAATTGTTTACATTTTTGCAGATTTTTTTTTTAGCAAAAAACATCTGAGGAGAGACTTCCGTCGGTCCATTCTGTCATAGACCCGACTGGTGGAGGGCTGCAGTGATGGTTTCTACAACTTTCTAAAACTTTTTATTTTTATTTTTTAGTTTAGTCTTATTGTATATTGTGTGTAAATCTGCAAAAATGTCAACAATTCTCAGTTTTTCTGTCAATATGGGGTGCTGTGTATACATTAATGAGAAAAAAAAAGAACTTAAATGATTTTGGCAAATGGCTGCAATATAACAGAGTGAAAAAATTAAGGAGGTCTGAATACTTTCTGTACCCACTGTATATATATTTCTCATAGGCATCATAAAAATAATCAGTTGAATGGTTAATACAAGTCTTCTGAAGAGACACTATCACTTGATAAGATAAACAGATTTATAATTCATAAATATAAATATAAAAATAATATATGTTGAAGAATAAGGGTAATCAAACAGTTGATGGGCCCCATTGACTTCCATAGTATGGGAAAAAAAAAAATGTATGGAAGTCAATGCGGCCCAATCTTCAAAATGTGTTCAGCAGAAGAAAGCAATTCATACAGGTTAGGAACAATTTGACAGTGAGTAAATGACAGGATATTCATTTTTGGGTGAACTGTCCTTTTAAGTCCACCCTGTGATGCCAAATTTAGTATTTTAAGCAACTGTATGTTTTTGTTAACTATTTACCGTACGTTTTAGAATTAATAATGATTAAAAATAACAAAGTGTTGCGATAGTAGCGTATTGTACTGTGAGTTCAGTATCATTACAGTATCGTATCATGACACGAGTGAATCATTACACCCCCATATAACATCTCTTGGTAAATATATCATCTCTTAGTTCCTCCCATATTCAAAGTAAAGCTCTTTAAACACCAAATCATGTCCAACAGGCTTATTACGTATTGCGAAAACAACTGTGGTGGAGTTCCTTTCTATATTTCTGTTTGATTAAGTTGTTGCAAGGGCTACATTTTGGATGTCATGGTGGTTGTTTCTCAGCCCCACACAAATTCTGAGTTTTTCTTCCTTGTGTTTCTTTTCAGGAATCTGAATGGACTGACCCAAAAGACTCAGCCATAAAGATTGCAGCTATAGATAATGGTTTGGCCTTCCCTTTTAAACACCCTGACGAGTGGAGAGCATGTAAGGATTTTTGTTTTTTTTGTTTTTTACCGTTTAATCTAATATGCTCAGGAAATATTTTATCAATTTTGAAAACAGTTGTGCTGCTTAAATAGTTTTTTGTGTAACTCATGATTAAAAAAAATATTCATAGCATAGTATATTTGAAATGGAAATATTTTGTCTTTACTGTTACTTTCAATCAATTTAATGTGTCCTTGCTAAATAAATAAAAAAGGTTTTTATACAACACTGAAGAAGTCCCATATATGCACAGCTTATTATTGTCTACCAAGCTCATTTCAAAATCATAAATAAAGTCAAGTGTGTCCAAATTTTACTGAATGAATTTGGTCTTTGTTTTGGTGCCTGTAGATCCGTTCCACTGGGCTTGGTTGCCACAGGCCAAAGTGCCCTTCTCCCAGGAGACCAGAGACCTTGTGCTCTCACGCATTTCTGACATGAATTTTGTACAGGACCTCTGTGAGGACCTTTATGAGATGTTCAAGGTAGGGAATCTAATGTTCCTGTATACGTTATTCATTGCAGTGAATTTGTTGTAAAAGTGTTGCTCTGGCTGTAGTTTATTTAGAGACTCAGCTTCTTGGACAGGGCTTTAGCAGGCTGTCAGTGCGGTTTCTGTTAGCAAGTTGAAGCTTAGCATGCTGTCAGCACACTAAAACCCTTAAAGAAGTTGCGTCACTGAATTCATCCCATTTTAAGTGGCTCTGCTAAAAATATTCCAGCTAAAATTCACAAAACCAAGAAAGTCTAGATAAATCACTACTCTAAGTGACCTGACCTCAGTAAGTCTGTTTTTATGATGTTGGTATAATCTTTTTCAATCTTACTCTAGTCTAATCTATACTGAGATTCTTTCTTATTAATGCATAATCTTAAATGAGTTTTCACATGAACCACTCTGTGTTTTCAGACGGATAAAGGGTTTGACAAAACCATGTTTGAGAAACAGATGTCCGTTATGAGAGGACAGGTACGTTTTATCGTTTGGGATTATTTTACATCATGCTTTCTCTGCTATTCCAGAAACAGTTCTGTCCTCACATGTTTCATTCTCACTTCTTATCTGGAGCTCTGCACAATGAAAAATTCACAGCTAACATATATTAATAAACCCATTCAGGAAGCTATTTTCAGCCTATCACGCCTGAGATGTAGACCTGAATTTAGACCTCACATTTTGGAATGCCAAGTAAAAGATTGTCTCTTTAGATTAGATTTTTGTTTCTGCAACAATGTAGACTTAGTTTGTCCAGTGGTCTCTATGCTATTACACATATAAAAGTTGGTTTGAAGAGTCTTTTATGCTCACCAAAGTTGCATTTGTTTTTATTTAAAATAATGTAGTATTTTGAAATATTACAATTTAAAATTAAATTTTTATGTGTTTTTTTGTTATTAAATCCTGTGCTTTCATCAGTCATTACACCATTCAGTGTCACATGATCCTTCAGAAATCCTTCTAATATGCTGAATTGATGCTTAGGAAAGATTTATCATTATCAATGTTGAAAACCTTTGTACTTAATGTTTTTGTGATAACCTTGATGCATTTTCTTTAGTTTAAAAACAGCATTTATTTTAAACACAGTTTACACTTAAATGTTTTATCAATTTGAAGCAACACAGGGTAACTTTTGCTCTCGGGGTCCCCCTACAGTTGGGAAAAAATAATGTCCTCAACTACTGTCGTAAGATCTGTCATCCTACAACAGGGGATGCCATCGCGCATGCATTTGTTGACATGACAACCCTGATAGCCCTGAACTAGTGATGTGCGGGTCGTCTCATAACCCACGGACCCCGTATGTCTATTTAATGGGCGTGGGTGCGGGGCGGGTTGTAAAAATATATACAGTGGTGCGGGGCGGGCCAAATAACTTCATAAAAGCGTCCCCGCGGGTTGGTGCAGCACTAACAGTTCCCCTGAACACTGCAGGAGGAGTTCACATGCAGGTGTTCTTCTGGCGGCGAGTGTGAAATGTCTTAATCCCAGGTACAGTCAGTGGTATATGTTTCAGCATGTCATATGAATATAATTTCATGGGTTTTATTTTTTTCAAACGCCAAATATATTTAAACGCAAAATTACGTATATGCCGTAAAGCAGTCGAATTTTGTAGTTCTTTTTGTTCTTGGGTTACTACCCCAAACCTGAAGTTTAAAAGTACGATTAAAAACGATACAGACCCCATCAGGCTATGGCAGACGTGTCATTCAACCTATTGTAAGTCGATTTATCATCACAAGAGTCTTGAAAATATATTATGAAGGTTGAAAAGTTACCTAGTGCTACTTTAACATGGAAGCTTGTCTGAAGAAAAAAGTCAGAACTGCGAGATATAAACACACAATTGCACTATATAAAGTCAGAATTGAGAGATATACAGTCAAAATTGCATTATATAAATTAAGTCAGAATTGCAGGGAATTAAAGTCAGAATTGCGTGTTATAATGTCAGAATTGCAGGATATAAAGTCTGTCAGAATTGCCTCATATAAAGCCAGAACTGTGAGTTATAAAGTCAGAATTGCAGGAAATAAAGTAAGTCAGAATTGCATGTTATAATGTCAGAATTGCAGGATATAAAGTCAGAATTGCGAGTTATCAAGTCAGAATTGTGTGTTATAATGCCAGATATGTGTGCTATGATGTCAGAATTGGGGGAAATAAAGTAAGTCAGAATTGCACAATATAAAGTCAGAATTGTGGAATATAAAGTCAGAATTTCTAGTTAAAAGTCAGAATTGTGGGATATAAAGGAAGTCAGAATTGCACAATATCATGTCAGAATTGCATGATATCAAATCAGAATAGTGAGTTATAATTTTAGAATTGCGCAATTCTGGGGAGTGGGACGGGTGTGACGACTAACTTTTTTCTCAGATTTTAGATCTCAGATGACTATATCTCACAATTGCAACTATTCCACAATTTCTCTAACTGAGAAAGTCAGAATTGCAACGAAAAAAAAAAAAAATCAGTATTGTGCGATTAAAGTTGCAATTACTTTGTTTGTATTTTGTGGCAGAAACAAGCTTCCATAATTAAATGCACCCTTAAATAAAAGTATTAGGTTAATAAAAAAAAATCTCACTGACATCAAATGACTGAACAGTAGTGTATATAGTATTAGGCAAACTGATCAATTAAAAGCAAACTGTTGGAGTTCATCAGGAAGTAGTATTGTGTTCTAAGCGCTGCATAAAAACCCTGCTGTGTGTAAAATTGTTCTTGCCTGTTCTTCTCAAATAGATCTTAAACCTGACCCAGGCTTTGAAAGATGGGAAGAGTCCCATCCAGTTGGTGCAGATGCCTCGTGTGGTGGTGGAGAGGAGCCGTGGAGGAGGCCAGGGTCGTGTGGTCCAACTGGGCAATGCTTTTACCCAGACGTTTCACTGCAAGAGACCCTTTTTCACTTCTTGGTAAAGGGGCCTCACAGAGAGGATGAAGACTGGAATGAAAACGGACGAGGGTACTATACTAAGGGGTAAGGGCAGATTCAGACACTGGATGGGGAACTTTCTGATAAGGAGTTCTTGGATGAATGTAGCAAAGGGAGAGACTGTACAGAGGTCTGTTGTGGAGGATCGGAGGCCTTTTGTTTTCCTGAGCCTTTTCCCAGAATGCTCCTCTTCAGCTCACTATGGCTGTCAAGTTGGAATGTCAAAAGGGAATCGTTCTTTGAAACTGTTGGAGTTTTGACGTGACAGCCTTTTTCAACTGCCAATTATTTTATAAGTATAAATCTAGATATTAAATGAAGAATGATGCATAAACTTGAAAAAAAATGCTTGAATGTAAACCTGCAAGTTTACATTTTACACGTCTCCTGAGGACATTTCAACACCAAGGATCAATGGTGATTATGGTATTTAATATGATGAATGTATTTGCTGATTATGTTCCGGATGCTGGTAACAAATTGTTAATGGTGGGTGTTTTGAAGCCCCTGGTAAAAGTATAATTCCAAATGGTTTTTTTTCTCTCTCACACAATCCTGTGTATGCATCTTGGACTTTCTATACCAGCTGAACGGTTGCTAAAGTAGAGCTGTATATTAAAAATGAAGTGAATAAAAATAAAGCTTTGGGATTGGTAAACGTAGACCTAGTGTTTTTTTAAAATTACTTTTCTTACGTTTTCATTTTGTTTGATGTAGTCGATCATCCCTCTGAGGCCGAAAGACCTTCGGTCATCTTCGTAACACGAGTTATGATATTTTTGATGAAATCTGAGAGCTCTCTGACCCCTCCATAGACATCAATTTAATTAGCACTTTCAAGGCCCAGGAAGGTAGGAAAGACGTTGTTAAAATAGTCTGTGACTAAAGTGGTTCAACCTATAAACCCCCCAAAAGAACAACTTTATTCAACAATCTTTTCTCATCTGTGTCCCTCCTACAGTGTTGACAGTAAATACAGTGCAGCGCTTTTGAATCACTAAGTCAGAAGGCCGACTCTATTCATGTGAGCACCACGACGCATGCATGTGATGCTGACACAGGAGCTAACCCTTTAATTACCCGTGGTGAAAACTGAGAAGAAAAAATGGTCAGAAATGTATGTATTTCGGTCCCACTTTATATTAGGTGGCCTTGTACTGTACTTGCATCAGAATTCAATACAATACAATGTCAATACAATGTACTTATTGTGTTCATAATGTATTACAAAACATGTTTGCTGATGTTGAGGTGGGATATGGGTAGAGTTAGGGAGAGGTGTGGTAATATGGGTAAGTTTAAGGGTAGGGTAAGGTGTAAGGGAAGTGTCAACAGTAATTATAAATGTAACTACAGAAATTAATTACAGATGTAATTACATGCAGGAATCTTTAAAATGTAAGTACAATGTAAAAACATGTATGTACACAATAAGTGCATTGTATCATATTAATAATTATAATGTTACTACATAGTAGTTAAAGGGATAGTTCACTTTGAAATTAAATTTTGATATGTTTTAGCTTACCTCATGGGCATCCGAGATTTGTTTCCCAGGTAGTTTCAATTTTGATCATTTTAGGTCAAACTGTTCTTGTCTGTGCCTCACATAATGCAGGTCTATGGTCACCACCTCAAAGAGCATACACAGAGAAGTCCAAATTAAAGAATCCCCCATCGTAATTACACACTGATGGCCTAAGACACAAAACAAGCGGTTTGTGTGAGAAAACGAACACTATTTATAACGTTTTTACCTGTTGTACACCACTACATCCGACTGATCCGAGGGCGCGCGTGCGTGTTTCCTTTTGTGACATTTGCACGTACTGGCTTTAGTCTGCGCAAGAGTAGAAATAAATCGCTACACTGATTCATAATGTTTGAAACTTTTTTTCTTTTCTTTTTTTAAATCGGCCAATCACTGTATGTCGTTTTTTTTTTTTATTATTATTTTTTTTTGCACATGAAAACTATTCTCGTCGCTTTATACAATTATTGTAGAGCCAATGTAGTGAGATGGACCTTTTAACTATGTCTTTAGTGCCTTTTATGAGTTTTGAGAGAGGAAATGACATTGGTGTCAATGAAGGCCTGTCTGAGCCATTGGATTTCAACAAAAATATCTTCATTTGTGCTCCGAAGATCAACGGAGGTCTTACGGGTGTCGAACGACATTAGGGTTATTATAGACCAAAAAATTTTTGGGGGGTGAACTAACCCTTTAATATTTTCTTTGATAAAAGAACAAAGAACGGCACTGAAGTCATTCTTAAGAAAAAAAAGACGTGTTCAGAGTTTTTTTCTACCGGATACGGTGAAAGTTAAATAAATCAACTAGCTCCGCTTCACCTTCGTTGCTCTGATTGGTTGTAGCGCTATCCTATCACGTGCAGAGGGAGTTTGAAAGACAACCGTTTATCCCGCCTCTTGGATTGAGCCCTGTCAGTGGTGAGTTCATAGACCCAACATCTTGATGTGGGTCTAGCTTGTCAGGCTACAGAACACTATTTTTGAATGGCCAATCATAAATTCTACCCAATAAAATAACAGAATATCTTGCCATAACTAGAAAGATTTTTGTTTAAAAAAAAATATTAAGAAATCGATTTGTGCTATGTAAGTCATATTGAGGCCTCTGAGTGGGCCCTAGCACCCTGGTGGATAACCAAAAGGTTTGAGGTACTTTTATTCTTGTTCTGTCATTTGGCTGCCACCCTGTGGCCACTTTCAGCAAAGAAAACCGGAGTTTGTTAGTCTTGCTTATATTGTTTTTACAGTGCAAAAGGTGTTCATGTTTTCAGCTTTTTTTTTTGTTCTAGACATGTACCTGTACCTACGTGTATAAGCCTAGAGCACGAGTAATTTTATGATAAGACAAGACCAGAGCAAAGGAAATGTGACCGATGTGAACTACGTCTTGTGTATGGAGTGCTGTCGGTCTTATAATGACCAATAGGTGGCAGTGTTCACTCACAAACGAACAACAGTTCCTCGCACCCTGAGACAGATCCCACATCCTGGATAGTTTCTCACTGCTGTAGCTCCAATGTCAAAACAAGCCCCAAAAAAAGTTGATTAATCACTCACTGTTCCTGGACTGAGAGAAACATGTATGTAATTTGCTATATAACAATGCTTAAATGTCTATCAAATAAGCTAGGGAATAAATTGCCTTGTTGAATAGTCAAAATCGTTAAACGGACGAGGTTTAGTAAGATTTATCTGAAAGTATGAGAACCTGCATAATTCAAACTGACTGTGAATAGACATCAGTCTTAATTATATTAACCTGAACTACACTAAACTTTAAAAAAAAGAAGAAATGATATAAGCATGTGTTTGTAAAACATTATAAAGTTAGGCTATATCTACTTAAGCTAGGCTATTCTCCTCATATTGCATTCATAATGCCTAACAATACATCATATACTTTTAAATAATTGTTTAATAATTCAAAAATATTAATGTCCTTGTACGGCTGCTGTGGTGAATGTGATTTTACCAAGATTTTACCTCCAATCACCAATCAGATTTGAAGGACAAGTTTACAGTTTATGTCAAGTTTAGGCTTAGAGGTGCACTGTGTAAATTGTAGCGGCATCTAGTGGTGAGGTTGCAAATTGCACCATACCACCACTTACCCCTCTCTTGCGAAACAAAAGCTCATAGAGAAGCTACAGAGGCAGACACAGGACAAAGATGTTGAGACAGCAGAGAGTGACTAGCACTCTGTAAAGCAGTTTGTCCGTTTAAGGCTACTGTAAAAACATGACAGTGCAAATTGGTGACTTAACGGGACCCGCGGTGTATGTAGATAAAGATGGCTTATTCTGGTGTCATAAAAACAGCAGTTCATTATTTAAGGTCATTATACAACACTGAAATCATAGTTATGTATATTATATTGCATTTCTGCCAACAGATCCTTATAAGTACTATGCACCGCACCTTTAAAACCAGGGTTAGGTGCTTCTACATAAGTGTTATTTACATATTATTTCCCTTTGATTTTAGGGAAATTCTAAGTTATGGGTAGAGTTAGGACTACTTTTAGACATTTTTAGAAGATTGCTGTTCCATCAACAAAACATGTTGATCTAGGAACACGTCTTACTTGGCGAAATCGAGTGACCCAAGTGCTGCTTCATTAAAGGAACTGTATGTAATAAATGTATTTCAATTCATCATTAAGAAATCATGTTAATTTCAAATACTTATATCTCTGACAACAGTAGTCCGGCCAGGATATAGTCATTTAAAAGTTGTTGTTGCAGCCCTCAACTGATGTTGATGTTGACGTGTTGTGTTTTGGCCTGAAGCTCCGCCCTCCACCGATCTACCAATCACAATGCCAGTAGTGTTTCGGCATCTGGGAAGATAGGATACACCGCTCTGCAGACATTTGAAAGTGATTGCAGGACCAGTTTTGTCCACAATCTTACATACACTTAATTTAAGCACAGACAAAAATAAATGACAATAAATTATTGATGTGTCATTGTCCATATTATTGCCTTTGTTCTAGTTTTCCTGTCAGACTGCTCACATGTGGCAAACTATGCTGAAGCGGTCATAAACTGCATACAAACAATCTGGGGGAATTTGTTGTTCTGTTTTCTGTCTGACACATTAACACACTATCATTTATCAATGTGGGAACTCTCCTCTAGCTCATTCTCAGAAGAAATAGGGGAAAACTCTGGAATGCTCTCTCTCTCACACACACAGACACACACACACTCATCCACCCCAACTTTCCTCACACTCGTATCTTATCTGTCCTTTCCTGGCTTGTTTTTTAGTTCCCAGAAAAGCACAACTTTTTTGTTTTTTGTTTTGTTGGATTGGTTCATAAATGTGACTCCATAAGAAGGGTCAGCCTGTTTGCCTTTCCTGGAAATCAGATTGCTGGAAGTGTTAAGGGTGTAAAGGTGACAGATTTCTCTGGCTGGTATGAGTCTGGCCTCAGCTTGCAGGTTTTGCAATGACAATTCCCTCTTTGTTCGAGCGGTATATGCATTATGTAAGCAGATGCTGAGATCACCAGCCACACAGCTGTTTCACGCCCTTAAGACAAGACTATGCCATTTTCTTCTCAAACATTGACATTTCAAATATGTTGGCTTTAGTGAAGTTATTAGTAATAGATGTAGTCACACTTTAGGGTCCAATTCTCAGTATTAAATACAAAATCTGCCTCAATAAACGAAATAATTAATGTCTATTACTAGTTATTAAGGTAGCTGTTTAATGGGAAGGATTAAGGGATGTAGAATATAGGAAGAAGAATATGGGTTTTATTATACAAGTTTTATAAGATTTCCTTTTATGCTCATTAATGACAGGGCACTTTCTGAAACTTTTTTGAATCCTGAAGTAGTGTATTTGGAACCGAAATACTTCATCATACGTCCAGCTTATTATGTTGTAACATTTTGGCCATGTTTAACATGAGAATTAAACTCTGTAACACTGTAAATAAGTCAGAATGCATGAAATAATCCAACCCTTAAGTGCATTTGTCTATATATATATATACATACGGTGCCTTGCGAAAGTATTCAGCCCCCTTGAACTTTGCGACCTTTTGCCACATTTCAGGCTTCAAACATAATGATATAAAACTGTAATTTTTTGTGAAGAATCAACAACAAGTGGGACACAATCATGAAGTGGAATGAAATTTATTGAATATTTCAAAAAAAAATTACAAATCAAAAACTGAAAAATTGGGTGTGCAAAATTATTCGGCCCCCTTACTTTCAGTGCAGCAAACTCTCTCCAGAAGTTCAGTGAGGATCTCTGAATGATCCAATGTTGTCCTTAATGACTAATGATGATAAATAGAATCCACCTGTGTGTAATCAAGTCTCCGTATAAATGCACCTGCACTGTGATAGTCTCAGAGGTCCGTTTAAAGTGCAGAGAGCATCATGAAGAACAAGGAACACACCAGGCAGGTCTGAGATACTGTTGTGGAGAAGTTTAAAGCCGGATTTGGATACAAAAAGATTTCCCAAGCTTTAAACATCTCAAGGAGCACTGTGCAAGCGATAATATTGAAATGGAAGGAGTATCAGACCACCGCAAATCTACCAAGACCTGGCCGTCCCTCTAAACTTTCAGCTCAGAGAAGATAGATCAGAGATGCAGCCAAGAGGCCCATGATCACTCTGGATGAACTGCAGATATATATATATATATATATATATATATATATCTATATATATATATAGATATATAGATATAGATAGATAGATAGATAGATAGATAGATAGATAGATAGATAGATAGATAGATAGATAGATAGATAGATAGATAGATAGATAGATAGATAGATAGATAGATAGATAGATAGATAGATAGATAGATGTTGTCTATCTATCTATGTTAACATATATATAATGTGTTGGACCTCACATGCTTTTGAACATGGCCCGGTTTTACTTTTTTTAAATAATTATTTTAGGTGAAGGAAAGTGCTGAACACAACTATATAAAAAAATAAAACTATTCATGAAACTCGATCACCATTCATGCTGTTTTAATACATTTAATAGTGCATTTTGACCATGATTAATCTGTACAGAAATAACATTAATAATAAAAAAGATAAACAACTTTTTCTCAGTTCTGTAACTTAGAGTGTAACATTTACAATAAAATAAGATACATACAAAAACACGATATGAGTGATATAAATACAGAGAAGTTTAAATTAACTGTCATTGTCATGCGTTATTCTCGGTTTGGCAGCATACGTTTAATTTACACACATTTATGGTACACCGCCGTGGACAGGCACGTAAGTAGTAATAAATCGACACATCAAACCCAGACCGACAGTCATAAAGCACTTCAATTGGAATACTGGACTCATCCGAACCATCACGGCAGAAAGAACTCTGTTGGGTGATTCCAGCACTCCTGCTCTGATCTGCCGTGTGACCGCAGGCCTGGTTATATTTAAGTGTAAATGCAAGCTTGGTTACTATTTTAGACTTTTACTTCATTTCTGGTTAACACTGACAAACAAACATACATCACTTCTCCTCATACATTCTCTACCATCCTCTGACAAAATTGCTGGCTCGGTAGCCCCTATAATCAAACCTGAACATCCAACCCAAACAAAAAAGCTTTTCCTATTCTTTCAGTGATCCTTTCAAGACCGTTGAGCTCACATGCATTTTATTGGTTTGCAGCACTGACCTCGACCAATCACGGGCCTTGGGGTGAGTAAACTGTATTAATGTTCTTCTTTAGAGTCTGAAGAATTGGTCCATCTGTTTATTGGTCTCAGCTTTGGTTTTGGTGCTGTTGGAACCCTCTGTGCTGTTTAAGTGTCTACATACACTAGTCTTTTCCTCTATCACACATTTTCTGTCTTCCTTTCAAAGGTGTGCCAGCCACCACCTTCTGTCTTGTCTACAAACACGTCATGTCCATCCATTCATCCATCTGTCCATTCTCTAAGGAAAGCACTGTACACAGCTTTGCAGATACTATGTAACAGTGATGCACACATGAATGGGTATAAACACTGTATTGCAGCGAGTGCCCGTGCATGGAATATGTCTCATTTGTCAACACACACACACATAAACATCAGACATACTATACATATGCTCACTTCCACAGTCATTCAAAAATACACACACACATACTTGCTTCTCAGAAGCAAAAGCACCCCCCATTTCATGTAGTCACCCTATGACATATTCAGTAACAAGCTCAACTGTTGTGACGTCAAGGATGATAATGTCATAGCAGCAGGAAACGCCTATTTCCAGTCTTTCAGGCGCGTCATTTGATGGCAATCCAAATGGCAAGACCTTTGACCTATGTAGCTTGTTGTTTTCGGCACAGTTGTCAGTCCGTATCATCTAAGGACTTAGATCATCTACCTCTCTAATGTGAGTTCGTTGAGAGGTGAAATGAAACGTCAAAGTACACACCAGGTGTGTGTGTGTGTGTGTGTGTGTGTGTGTGTGTGTGTGTGTGTGTGTTCATTTGTCCAGGCAGGTGAAGGAGTCTCGTATCCTCACCACCTCTGCAGCACACAGGTGACCATACAGCTTATTGTACCATTCAGGGCAACGACCCCTAAAATCACAGAAAAAAATTATGTGAGTGAAGACATTTGTACCTCATTATATTATACCTCATTTGTACCCTCATTTGTACATTTGTACCTCATTATATAAATAAAATTATATATATGTATGTATGTGTTTATATATATATATATATATATATATATATATATATATATATATATATATTTAATTTAATAATTAAAATAAATAAATAAATAAATAAATGCAAAAAATAATGTTTTTATATTTGTTTATACATTTAAATACAAAATAAAAATAATATATATTATAAATGTCATTTTAATATTTCATTTCCATACTTATATTACATAATTATTAGATTTTTTTATCAAAATAAAAATCGAATTATTATAAATAAGTAATTATTAATAATATAATACAACAAATTAAATAAATACATTTATAATAATAAAGGTTACTTTTTAAAAGATATATATCATATTTATAATTGAAATATTTAACTTATATTAACACACTTTTATTTTTTCAATTGTGTAATTATAGCATTAAAAATAATGTATTTATTAATTATTACCAATATAACAATAGAATAACAACATAAAAGTGTTAGGAATCCTAATAATTGGATTAAAATGGAACTAAAATGTTAAATAAAAAATGAAATATAGAATGTATTTGTTCTGAGAACATATTGAGACACCTGTGCAGCTCTTACCTGGAGTCTATTCTGGATATGTGTGTGAGACGGCTCTTGTTGGCTCCGCAGGGTTCGATGTAATAGCGGGAGGTCAGAACGTTAGCACGAACACCCAGCACCGCTGCACTCTCATGATCCACCGACACACACACCAACGCACACACTCCCTTGGGCAAGTCTGTCACCCACGACCTGAAAAGAAACAAACAAATGCATAGGAATTTTATGAGCCCCAAAGAAATCTTCAGATTTGAAGTGAAAGTAGAACAATAGAATAGTAGCATGAAAATCTTTAGGTAAGAAGACTTTGTTTCTAATCACCTGAGCACCACGTGGTCTCTTGGCGGATGGGGCGCCATGGAGTTCCTGACGTACTGGTAGACTTCTGTGTTATGCTCTAGTGTTTCCACAGTCCTGCACTCTAACAGGTCCTCATCCCAGTGCTCCTGCTCCCGCAGAATCCGCTGCAAGACGTCCTCAGCTGGCGCAGGCACGTCCACGCACACTTTCCACTGCCGTAAAGAGGACCCATCCTGAACCTGTCGTGAAAGATGATAACGGTCATTAACGGTTCCGGCACAATAATCGCAGTACTTGACTAGCCTGATATTACTGGGGTCCTAGCTGTGATTTCATCCAAGATGATGTTCAATTGACCTATCGGTAAGGCCCTCCCCTCGAACGCAGATGAGCCAATAGCAGCTGAGCATCAGTTGCACGGACGCCGGAACTCGGACATCTTTAGGTTTCAGCGCTATAGAGAAACATTGGAAAATCTGATGCTCTCATCAGTTTGATGGTGTTTCTGCTACAGAAATTGTAAAATTATGTTCCTGGGGTACTGTAGATTATTTCCTGAGAGAATTTTTTTTGGTTGTCATACTCTCATTAAGTTGCGATTAACGTTAGTGATAGGTAACCAACTGTTCTCATGTCATGTAACGTAAATTAAATCAAAAACACAAACGATGGTCTATATCTCAGTGCGTCTCTCCATATTAAGATGGTTACATGTAAATGAATGTAACCTAACCCTGTGGTACAGGAACAGTGTTGATGCTGGATGTTGTCACCTGTGATCGCCTTTCCTCATATTCTTTTTTATTTCAGTCTGTTTTTGTAAACATTTTTTTATATTTCTGTAAGTTTAAATATATTTAAGGTCTACATTATCTGCCTTACTATATTTTTAGGGACTCCTATTTTGATGGGTATTATAGTTTACGGGTAGTGAAAGGGAGAGCTCACACTCAGTTTATCGGAGTTGTTTTGCAGATACAGGTTTACCAGTTATAAACTGCACCCACGAAAAGGCACATGGTCTGTATGCTTTTATATTGTTAGTTGTATGAGTGTTTATGTGTAATTTGCTGTGTATGTTAATGATAATGAGAGAGAGAGAGAGAGAGAGAGAGAGAGAGAGAGAGAGAGAGAGAGAGAGAATTTGTGAATGAGACTTTAATGCGCACTCTTTGTTTGTTTAGCTCTTACGGTGATTTTTTTGGAGTGGAAAACGATGTAATAAACTTCATAAACCATCAGTAAATTGTAGTCATCAATCAGACGGGGTATACGCTACATTTTGTTTCCAAAAACATCTTGGGATGAGGTTTTCACCTATGGTTTTCACACTGACAGCTGTCATTGTAAGACATAGCAAATCCGTTTGTTTGTCCAAGTAAGCAACATTAACTAAGGGGGGCGGGGCTTACCGATAGGTCAATTGTATGGGTAGCTCAGAGGATTCTGTACTGCTTCATGGCAAGGGTGTCCAATCTTGCTCCTGGAGAGTCAACGTCCTTCAGAATTTAGCTCCGACGTGTCCCAACACACTTGCCTGGAAGTTTTTATTAATCCTAAAGATCTTGATTAACTGGTAAGATGTGTTTAATTAGGATTTGAGCTTAATGTTGTAGAGTAGTGTTCCTCCAAGAGCAAGATTGGATACTCCTGCTTTAAGGGTACTTGAAATACTGTCCAAGCTGAGGGAACTCTGTGAACACGAGTGCGATTTGGTAGTTGTGAAGCGCTAGAACAGACTGATGTCATGGTGGGCTCTAGGCCAAAACAGAGCTGGGAAAAGACACTTTCACATGAGAAAAGTTATGTAAGGGAAAAAGACAGCTTTTCCATTAGGCACAGGCAAGACAATTAGCAAAGGAAGGAAGAGAGATTGCACATGGAATGGGAAATAGTGTCCAAGTGTCTTGAATAGGGTGTTAATCTTACCTTCTTATATGCGAGTTCAGCGTTCTCAGGAGTCGAGCAGCTGTCATAACCTTTGAATTTGTCCTTGGCTTCTTTAAGCAGGGCGTCGACACTGTCTTTGAGCAGACTTTGGTAGCTACAGGAACCACAGTCTTCCACCAACACCTCCATCCGCATGGGACTCAAGCCCTGCTCCACGTAAGAGTTCCTACAGCGTGACATCTCTTCAGGGATCTGAAAGAAAAACAAGGTAGTAAAAAAACGAATAAATCCCTTTTTCATGCTGGTCCAACTCGGTTTGGCGCTGGTAGGCCAGCATAACCATAATGTTCACCAGCATGATCTTCATGCTGATGATGAAATACATCTTGCTAGTTAAGTTAGTCATAGCCCGATGTTGAAACCAGCACACCAGCAATCATTTAGGGTCAACAATTTGGGTCATTTAAGGTCCAGCTGACAAAACACAACATATACAAGTTAGTATTTTCAGCAGGGACCTTTAGAGAACAAAATTAATTAAAAGAGAATCTTGTAATTAGATGCAAATTAACATTAGCATAAGCGCAATATTACATTACCCATGACAAATCATGATAATATGGTTGTACAGTAAAAAAAAAAAAAAAAAGTTGGTGTAGAAACTATTTTTACTTCAAAGTCAATTTCACAAACGATTACAAAGAAACAGGAAGTAGCACAGTGAATTAAATGTGAAATTTTAAATATTTTCGGCTACACTTTATTTTAAGGTGATAATTACATTGTACTTAAATAAATACTGAGTATCATTAATTAACCTCGTTTAATTAGAGTTACGGTTAGGGTTTTAGTTTGGTTTATGGTTTGTTACTTGTAAGTATGCATAATTTACTTATAAGTAAATGTGACAATGTCACCTTAAAATAAAGCGTTACATATTTTCTTGTAAAATGTACTATATTAATCTTTAATACTTTGTTTTACATCGTTGTATACTAGTTGTCACAGCCTCAAATACTTAAAGGTCGTGGCTACCTATTATACTAAATCAGAAGATTAAAACTGCTCTTGGTGTGAGTGAAATGAATGTGAAAGGAAGAGAAGAGAAGTGAAAAAATTGATTCATTTGTAACTGGAAGTGGCTCATCCTGTTTGTGTGTGTGTGTTGTCCAGCGTTCTGCCCTTATCCCCTGCGAGTGTTATTGTGCGTGTCCTGTCCTGCTCTCTGTCCTTTTCCTGCCTGACTGATGATGTTGGTTCTTGTCCCTTTCCAGCATTTGTTGAGATAAACTAGTTATCTGCGTACAGCAAAAAGCATTACTATGATGGATACAGGGCGGCCAGACCTTCCTCATCAGATTTAGGAGCGGAAGACCTTTAATACAAGATGCTATCTTTCTGTTACTCTCTCTGAATTATCTGCTCTCTATAAATAGCCCATTCAGAAGAAAATAACTTCTGCTAATTGACGTAAATTGAGTTATTTTCTTATGTTAATGGCTCCACATAATCAGCTTAATCTAATAAAAGAGTTTGTTATGATCTGTTCAGGGAAAGCAGTAGCACATGGTTTGACAATTGTGCAAGTGTATCGGCTAACATTACAAGACAATGCTGCTTTGTGGACCTCATTTTTCATACAGACGCTAAATTGAATTTCTTCTGTTTTTCAACCTTTTCTGACTTTCATTATTTGTCTTTTAATGACATGACTTTTCATATATTATCCAGCTAAAAACTTCCTTTCTGACCTCAAAATAGGTACTACAAGGGAAAGTGAGTCTATGTACTGTATGTGTATACGTTGCAAAAATATTTGAGATTAACCTGCTGTTAATATGTGATACAAATTGCTACCAGAGGTTAGCTATTTATTTACTTATTTATTTAAGTTTTCTACAATTCCCACTGCAAGGAAAACATATATGTGTGTACAGTGTGTATACAGTATAAAAAATACACATATGCATGTATTTAATAAGCGTGCTATATTAACATGTATGTATGTATGTATACACACATTTATAAATATTATATATTTATTTATTATCATTTATTTATTAAAACTATTTATTAATTATAATTATTATATAAATATAGCAGTTTTTATTAAATACATGCATTCGTATATTTTTAATATATACACTGTACATATGGTACACATATTATTGAAATACAAACTTTTATTTTGGATGGGATTAATCGATTAATATATATATATATATATGTGTGTGTGTGTGTGTGTGTGTATATATATGTTTATGAGTATTTGTGTGGGCAATTAAGGGATTGTTCAGTGCGTAACAACTACATAAATCTTTTTAAATAAATTCAGGAGTTTTGGTAGCAGATGTGTTGCCATGCTGTAGCGCGAGCGTGCATTTGTCTTAGTACCTGAGCAGCACATGACAGAGAGACACATCTGGTGCAGAGTGATAAGACCACCAGTTTTAAACTGATACCGACACAGCTTTGAGAACATTGATGTGCGTGAGAGATGAAAGTTTTGTCTGCTTTTTTCTTAAAACATGCGTGTTCGCGTGTTTATGTTGGACGAATGCACTTAAGAGATAAAGTCATGCTCACCAAGAAGAGTTTTCTGCACTCCTGTATCATATGCGCCAAGCCATGTGTGGCCGCCAGGTTCTCGTTCAAGTCCCTTTGGTCTGGTTTTCCCAAGGTGTTCTTTCTGTTCATGACCCTGTGATAAGGAAAACTTATTAAAAGAGCTAAACAGATAAAGTAAAAAAGATGTTTGATGCAAGAACTTATCTAATCTCGGTGTGACGGCTAAAATGGAATGCTACATTCTTAAGTGCAGCAGGCATTCAAAGCTTACGCAAGTCATCTCTTTTTTTTACCTATTCTTCCCTAGTTTCCTGTTTTTGTAGGCAGGTTATTCAAGCGAGATAGAGTATAATTGCATGGGTTAAGGGTTTGAAGTAGTCGTATACCAAATATGATGGAAGTTTGCAATTAAAAAGATGAGCAGATCTGTGTGAAGTCTGTTAACAGACTAAATACACACGCACCTGGGTGAGGAGCTCTCTCTCCGCAGTGTGTTGAGGTGGAAGAGAGAAGGTGCCAAACACACGGCCAGGTTAGTGCAGGTCATCTGGTTTTCACCCACACTGGCTGTTACATCACTCAGGAAGCACAACAAAGTCTGCAGGGCCTCGCGGTTCTCGTCCGGTAAAAGCAACACAGCGGCCCTCACTGCCTGCAGACGCTGCTCTTTGGGAACATCTAAAAACCGACAGAGTTGTTTCATTAGTTTACTCCGAACACAATGTATAAGGCCCTGTTTACACTTCGTAAGATGCGTTTTGTTCCATCGGATCACTAATGGATGATGCTAAAGGTGTAAACGGGGTCTAAAAAGTTGAGTTTGTCCACTTCCAAAGGTTGTCGGAAAACGCATTAGACTGGATTGCTTAGTTTAAACGCTCATTTGGTCAAATGCATTCGAACAGCCACAAAAGACGATGTGTAAAGATTATGGGAAGCTTGCTAGCCAGACGGGATTTGTTGGCTGAAATTTGGTTTAAAGACAAAAAACTTCAGTGTTCCTGATTTCTACCATGCACTTCGGTGTTTGACATGTTCTTGTGGCTGTCAGAGCCGAAACAAAAGTCATCTCTGGGCACGTTCATATGCAAATTGCATGAGCTTATTTTATCCATTAGATCAAAAGATCTAAAAAAGCCCATATATTTACCCTTCCTCTATGGATCTCTCTTCCTCTTTAGATCCTTTCCCCTTGAAAAAAATCAGGACAGAACGTGGACAAAAGAGACAGATTAAAACAACAGGTGGAAACGGTGGAAACTTGTCTACTTGTGATCCCATTTACCAAATTGCATCTTAATACCAGCTGTAAACAGGCCTAAGATACACACAAAAAGTACTGTGGCAGTGCATCGGTGCAGATATGTTCATGATATTCTTTGCATTCCAAGCAAATATACACATGGTATAAACATGACAAAACTCATGATAAACCATGTCTAAAACAGTAATACTAGTGGTATATTTTTTACATTTTATATTATTTATGTATATAATATTTGTTTATTTAATTCAAATTATGTATTATATTTATATACGTAATTTATATTTATATTTTATATATTTTTTTATTATCTGTATTTTTTTTATTATTATTTTTAATATTTAAATATTTACATTTTGTACCATCATTTTTTTTTTTTTCATATTTTAATCAAAAAATATAATACCATAAGTTAATACAATCAATACTGCCACAACTTTTTCATTATGTCATTCGGAGAAGGAAGGAAGGAAGGGAGTTAGTCCAGATCAGGGAGTGGTGTTCAAACTTCAGAATCAATCAACAATATAAACCAACTAGACTGACAGAAGAATATAGCACACTCAAACCACACAATCTCTATATCTAGCATATCTGCAAAGTGTTGTAATAAGCCACTGATAAAAAAAAGGCTTTTGAACAGCAAAGGACGTATTGACGTGAACTGAAATGTCATGTATGGAGTTGTGTGAGTGTCCGTCAGATGATGTCTGTTATTTTCACCCTTGGGAATGAAAGACCCTGTGTGAACACAAAACAGGCACACACAAACCCTTGCTTTTCTGTGTGGGATTGAGGCCTCTCTTGTGGTTGGGGTCAAATATAGTCTTTGAGAGGACATATTTGTGCTGGTTGTTTTCTTCGTAATTGTGGTTGGGGTAACAGACCACTTTAATCAAGCTGTTTTCCTGAAAGACTGGATTTATAATGCTGCTTATTGTGGCCTGTCCAAGCAAGAACAATGTACCATAATCTCACAGTATCTATATAATATCATGTTCTGTTTACTACAAATGGAATAATCACTGTGAATTTTTGACACATGACCGACAGACCTCGTAAATCACATTAGAGAAGTCTATAAAATTGTATTATATTCTCGTTACATTTTCTGAACGAAACACGGATAACTATAAAATGAAATAAATTAATGGAAAATTGTTCTGGCTCCAAACCAGGCACAATTTTTAAATACATGTACCTTGGCATCATCTACAGACTAATTTATGGATGGTTTACCAGAGTGCTGTACGTGTTTGGAGTTGTTCAAGATTCTGATATTTGAGGTGAGCACACACGCATATTAGAGAGTTTGTGTGCTGTGAAATACCTGTGGTAAGTACACACTAGACCGCTTGTGAGTTACAACTTGGTGCTGGCACTGATTCACATCCTGATTTATATGTGACATCTGACAGCTATTTCCTGAACTTGTTTAGATTTCTTCACCCATCCAAGAACGAGCATCTACAGTATAGTACAGTCATTGTGTAGTTGTCAGTTCTGGTTATGAAATGCCTTGCTCTTTTAATGTTTGAGTTCTTGTTTCAAAAGCTACGGTATCAATGTGTGTTAGTATATTTTGTACAGGCATATGTCTGTGCAAGTGTGTGGTCTTTTACAAAAAAAAAAAAAAAACGATTTCTATGCAAGTTCTTACACTGATATATTTGCAGAAAGGTTTCAGACAGTTTGCTGGTAAGCAGAGGCTCTGGAAGGTCTCGAAAATACTGCTTTAGCATGTCGGCCACGTCATAAGCCGACTGGCCCTCATAGTTGACTCCGCCCCCACCAGCACCACACGATTCGTTCATTTGGCGAAGGGCTTGGATACGTGACTTCACCCCTGATTTCCTAAACAACCCCACCTGTAAAGAAAGATAGGTTAGACGTTTAGTATAAAATATGTTTTTAAGTTGCTACTGAAATGCAAAATTTCTTTAAATGCGGGCATTTTAAATTATCTTCCCTTATTCACATGAATGCTCTCTTTCTTTATCAAAACTGACAGCTAAATAGATGGATTACCACCGTGACCGTGAGTTTTCCTAATACAGGAAAGACATCTCTAGGAAAACTAACTACTTACTGCTTCTTACATAACTCAGTTATGAAGCCTGAGAGAGAGAGAGAGAGAGAGAGAGAGAGAGAGAGAGAGAGAGAGAGAGAGAGAGAGAGAGAGAGAGCAAGAGAGAGAGAGAGCGCAAGAGAGAGAGAGAGCGCAAGAGAGAGAGAGAGAGAGAGAGAGAGAGAGAGAGAGAGAGAGAGAGAGAGAGAGCGCAAGAGAGAGAGAGAGAGAGAGCGAGCGCAAGAGAGAGAGAGAGAGCGCAAGAGAGAGAGAGAGAGAGCGCAAGAGAGAGAGAGAGTCCATAGATCAATTGCTCTCTCATAAACACCTCTGGAATGGAATTTCAACCATGTGGCTAACTGGTAATATGTAACTAGTGAATATATGGAACCAGGACATTCTGGCATATTTTGCTATGTACAAACGTAGACTGAGAGTGTTGTACTCAAATATGCGTTGAGAAAACAACAGATGTCTTGCGCTTAAATATGGCCTCGTTGCATGTAGCAACACAACAGGGAACATCCAACTAAACAGCTGTTCAAATAGAGATCATTTAGCTAGGTTATGACCTTGAAAACAATTTTCTCTTTGCATTTTTGTATTAACACATATTTAGATTGTTGTTTTTCTATAGAGGACTGAATATACCACTGAACAAACCAAAGTTAGGTATGCTATGACGTGTTTGTGAAATCTTCTGTAGGCTTTGAAGCATATGTTTGGACGTGTGCGTACTTGCATCGGTGCACGTCTGTCATCTCTCACCTGGTCGAGGCATTGGCTCCGTAGGTAACGCATGGCTTGCTGAATACTCTGAGGCAGGGGTTGTCCGCTCCTTTGAACTATCACCTGCAGTGGAACACCAAACACACTCCTGTCTTTATAGTCTCGAACCTTGATCCGCTTCATAAACTTGGGAACGGCCCTGTAAAGCACACAAAAATGTATATATATATAATTACGAATTAACATTACAAACAGTGGAGTGGTGTTTTCATGTTACACAGATACACGGTAGGTTGTTAGCAAGTAGTCTTGCTATTTTTATTTATTTACTCCCAACATTGCATAGTAGCAATTTATTCTCAAGTCACACAGACGCAGTACATACATACAAAACAAAGACAGTTTTCATTTTTTTTTTTCAATATTACATAAGTGTTTGGAGGCACACGCGGCTACATATGAGCAGCATTTGTCGACAGGATACTGGTTTGCAAGTGTATGAGTGTGTAGACAATTGTGCATTTAATTGTAACGTTTAGAAGATGAAGGGCCACTAAAAGCTGTTTCCACCTTACAGACAAAAGGATAAACATTGTGACAGCAGACAATGGCTCTGAGCAGACAGGATATAATGGAACAAACACATGTGTGGACGTCCATGTGGCAGGTTGTTTGTGTTTCCGACCGACAGTGTATTTGTCTGTGCATTTGTAAGTGTGTATGACTCTGAATAGCAGGTTTGCCAATACCATGATGTATGACAGACAGACAGACAGACAGACAGACAGACAGACAGACAGACAGACAGACAGACAGACAGACAGACAGACAGACAGACAGACAGACAGATAGATAGATAGATAGATAGATAGATAGATAGATAGATAGATAGATAGATAGATAGATAGATAGATAGATAGATAGATAGATAGATAGATAGATAGATAGATAGATAGATAGATAGATAGATAGATAGATAGATAGATAGATAGATAGATAGATAGATAGATACACACCAGCTGAAGCCATGCTTGTTGGTGGGTGTGTATCTCTCCAGTAGAGCAGTAAGTTTGAGCAGGCTGTATTTCTGGAGGAGGTTCATCTGCAGAACTGACTGACATCCAACTTGTAGCACTGTTGACGATAGACTTGGCCTGTGGGAGATCTGGAAACTTGGCCAGCGCAGTTTCTGAGGTCTGCAACATAAACATTCACACAAACGTTACACCTAACCAAGCTCAAACAATCACAAAATGTTCAAAGCATAGACATTATAGACAAATATAAATTAGTGTTTATAAACTGCAAGTCATGAACCACACATAATGAATTATGGAAACACAGCACACTGACTCGCAAGTACACAAAAAAACTTTGACTTACACATATTGTGTATACACTCATAAACACAAGCTAGAGGATGAGCTGCAGATAACAGATTAATCAAGGCCTCTATCACCAGGTGGGGGATAGAATTCCTGCGGTACATTCCACTTGGATTCTGTATCTTTCTAGTCCCTTGTTATGTAAGGAGAGCTGTTCTAACATGCTCTCTCACTCCCTCCCTTTTCCTTAAATCACTGTGCTTTATTGCCATGAAAGTTTTCCAAAGAGATTTGCCAAAGCTCTAAATTACTATAGGAACAGTTTTGGTAAAACTGCCAATAAGAAAACATTAGACATCCCTGTCTCATTTTTACTCTTTACATTTAGTGTCTGTATGACTTTCACCTGTTGGCTCGTGTAAGTGATGCTCCCACACCAGAGTCACATCTTTCACGTGAGCTGAGAGTCTCATCCCTTTCTGCAAGCGGGTTTCCAGTGCTGTCCTGGTCACTGCCGTTCTCTGTCTCTTCTAAGTGGTTCTGCAGTGGGGATGACGGACAAGGAGATGCAGAATCAAGGGCTGAATCTGAATCCCCTTCCTCTTCCTCTTCATCCTCCTCTTCTTCCCCAGTTCCTGTTTCTGACCAGGCATTGACCAGTTGCTGCAGGCCACTGACTTGTTCCAACACGTCCTCAAGTTTTGGCTCCTCCTCTCCTTCTGCTTCGTCTTCAGCATCTCCCACTTCTGAGAAAGGTACATTATCATAGACACTCAATCGACTGTCTAGTGAGGTGGAAGAGCCCCTCCGGGGTGGGCGCCGACTTAAATTGTTGTCACCACTACGATAGGATCCTCCATCCGCAAGTGCTTTAGGAAAAGTGCCAGGCTTGTGGCCTTTAGGCAAATAAAAGAAGATCACACCTCCTTCCTCTTCTCGAGTCTCTTCTTCTTCCATTCGTCTATTATCTGAACTCTGACGGTTGCGTCGATTGTTCTCTGCAGTTGAGCTGGGCTCCACCCTCTTACTTTGGGTCTGGAGGTTCTGCTTTCCTTTTTGGTCTTCCGAAGGTTGCAACACAACAAAATGAAATGGGTCGAAGCCTTCCAGGTACATACCACCTCTCTTGGTGGACCCCGCTGCTGTGCTGTGACTACGTGCTCTTGAGACCGGACTGGGCGTACTAACAGCACTCCCACTGCTGGCCTCTGACTGGCTACTCCCTGCACTCCCACTGCTTGTCTGCGTTGAATAGGAGATGGTTCGGTTTGCATTGCGATCCAGAGTTGCGATGTCTACACAGTTGAGGCGTCTCAGTTTGTCTTCATCAAGACCCTCCTTCAGCACTGGGCCACTGATCTCCAGCCTACCTTGCCCAGCTACACCCTTCTTCTTGCGCTTGGAGGCTGCATTGCTGCTGGTGCGTAGCCGCAAACTTTCCATGCGCTTCAAGAAGCTCTTTGCTCTTGAACGTGTGCTTTTTTCAGCGCCACTACTTATCAAGCTTGGTTTTAGATCAAATGCAAAGGTACCCCGTTCCAGTGGTGAAGGGAGCCCATCAGACAGGGAGTCTTCATTGGCGCCCGACGTTCCAGAAGAGCAAACGCTAGCAACTGAGCTCGCCCTGGTTGTGGTAGCTGTATTAACATTGGAGATGGTTGTTGCAGGACTGGATGGTACGGTGGTACTCAGGGATCCTCCTCGACCTCCACTACCAGCACTGTGCAGAGATCCCACCTCTGGCTGCTCACTAAGATCCGTTAAAACGCTCTCAGCACTAGCATTAACTCCTTCCTTTAGAAGGGGTCCTCTGGGAAAACGCTCATCTTGGGAAAGAAAGGGAGTGAAGGAGCCAGTATCTCCAGCTGGAGGGGAGAATACATCCAGGTCCAGCTGGTCCAGGCGAGACCAACGCTTGCTGTCACGCTGGAAAGTCCAACGGCCACTTATGGCACATGGCTCATCCTCATCAGAGTCCTCACTCTGAAATAATATGGAAGAGAGATACAGATTAAAATCAATGCAGCCAAGCACATAAATGAGATTAATGTTATTGTCACGTTTGTAAAAGTATACACAAGTAATATGAACCTGAATCAGTAACCTATACTGCAGGATGGGATTTAGTGTCAAGTTTGACCTAATTTATTCCCTCATTTTATGGATCTAGCATTTTGAGGTGTCATTTTGCTCACTCTTAGACACCTCTTAGGCTTGATAAGGTTCCATATGCATGAAACCAAGGAAAAAGATTTTATTGTGGTCGGCTTAGTTATGTCACAGCACAGTCACATGTTCACCATTCCCCCTCTCTGCTTTACTCGGGCTAATCTATTTCCTCCCTGAGGGTGGTAGGGATGGAAGAAGGGGGTGGTGGACACAAAATTCCAGGCCAGCTCTCAAGGTTCACACCCCAGCCTGAGAGGGCATGTCTGGTCCCATCCCCCATCAATGCAATCACCTTAAGCCAGCCCAAAGAACCAAGTATTATATGATGAGAATCCTGGACAAAGGGGTTGGATGGGAGGTGAAAATATTTTTAAGCTACATGTATGTGCTGCAATGCGAGCACATATATGTAGCTTTAAAATATTTTCTAAATTGCAACTGTAAAGTTCACAACATGTTAAAAGTCTTAAATAATTGTGAAATTTCCTTAGTCATGGAGAGATTAAGGAGTTAATTTTATGGATTCTGATATACAGAACTAGTTGATACGTTTACACCCCTAGTTAAGTTAGCTGATCTCAGTTTAGCTGTAGAACAGACTAGAACAGTCCAGGAGCCCTAACTAATAAGCAAAAGCAAGACTAGCCGACCGGTTAACAGGGGGTCGCGGGATCCAGAGGTGTCTCCTTCACGGTTCATAATAACGGAGGCAACACAAGTTCGTAAAACTTGGGTTGTTATTTTATAGCCCCTGAGGGCAAGCCTTTGATCAGAAGGAACGAAGACCTGGTGTGCAACGTTCCCTCACTGGCCACCAGAAAATCCGCTATTAATTCAAAAAGACTGTTTTCACTTTACAATGAGCTGTATGGACAGGAAGATGAGGAACAGAGGAGGACTCTACAGAGGCCACCTGAACAGATCAATGCATTCCAGGGATGGTTTCTGCTTGTATGTTTGAAAAAGGCAGATCACTTCCTCAAGTCATCTCCTGACCTCTACCTTTGACTCCATCAACACAAGGTGACACTAAAGGGTCATCAACTTTCTTAACTGGACACACACTTGACAAGGCTGCATTGTTCAGACTTACAAATTTTAAGAGCTGAAAAAGAAGCTGCAGTCAGACATGACGGTTATCTTTCTAAGCTCCCTGTTGTGATTAAATAGTTGGATTGTTTGTTGATGCATTCTCAACCTGCATGTTTTTGAGTCATGGCTTTGGGGCAGTCTTAGACTATACACACTCAATCTTAAACCACACTGACAGAGTGACCAACAACTCTCTGCATTCTCTTCCTTTTATGGTATGGAGGGGGTTTTAGGATGTGTATGGTGAGAAAAACATGACAAACAGGAGCAAAGGAAATCATAAGGAGAGGAGCTAACGAAAGCCCTTCATTTGGACAAAAAAGCCATTCTGCACTGCCCTCTGGGCCTTCCTTAAAATTAACTGACATGGAAAGCAAACATGAGTTACATGAATTTAGGATCTTTGACTGGACAAAATAATGTAAGAAGGTGGCACTGATTTAACTAAATAAAGAGAAAGGGATTTTTGACAAGACACTTACTCTTTTTCTTTGAGGGGCGATCTCTAATCTCATAAGAGCGCACTTGTTTAGGGTGTTCAATCTCCTGCAATACACACACATACAGATAGATGAGTGAAACTGTGACAGTCTTTTTTTAAGCAGATACCTTGAAAAGAACCATGCGGTTGCAAACAAAGGCTAAATCCAGTCATTAGCCTACAAACAGATTCAGTCAAAACCCTGGACAGAGACAGAAAGAGAGGAGGGGGCAGAGAAGGGTAAGCAAAAGATAGAGATACATACGGAGATAGAAAAAGATGAGAAGAGGATGAGAGAGGTGGGAGCCAACCCTGATAATGAGCTGCTGAGGGATAAACTTCAGATTAAGAAGGGAGACAGACGGAGAGAGAATTAAGAAGGAAGAAAAGAAAAAAAGGAGGTAGAAATCTGGAGAGGGGACAACAATACAACAAAAGAGATGCAAAGCTTATCCCAGAAGCCACCTGGTTGGTGTCATGTGACCCTGAGTTAGGGGGGAATGTGTGTTTGTCTGCATAGGGGGGCTGGCACCAGAAAATGGCCTCCAGATGTCTATGAGCTCCAGCTGGTCTCTGATGGACCCTTCTCTGAGTGAAGACACTGAGTTCTTCACTTTCTCTTTCTTTCTTCAAATTATTCTAAGATAATGAGCCAGCTTGTATATAGAACTGCACATAACATTATTAAATACTGACAATGTATAAAAAACATGTTCTGTCTCGATCAAAATGAAAATGTTTAGATTTTCTCTAGTACTGAATCATAGAGCCATACTCTGGGGAAATAAATTGTGCCTATAAATTGGCTAAATATGAAAACAATCACCAAAACAAATGTATGTCTCACCTGCACAGGGCTTCTATAGCATCTTGATCCAAGAAATCGTGATCTCTAGTAACTGAGGAAATCTCAATCGGAAACTGACCATCTGAAAAAGAGAAAGACAATAGAAATTATTTGACAATAAATTCTTTATAAAAAGGATTGATACCCAATGAACAGACAGTAATCTGTGTAAGAGGATGTTTGCAGCAAGTGGAATATGTGCCTGCCCTCTATCACTCACACACACATACATACACACAAAACCTCCCCTCCTCCGGTGTTGAAAAGGTAGAGGAAGTACATCTTAGCCAGCCAAACAAACACAGCTGCAACACTGCAGCGCTTAACAGTGGGAGGTGTGTGTGTGTGTATATGTAGGAAGGGGGTGTTTGAATCCCAATAGACGCTCAGCAACCCTCAGAGAATCTTTAAGTCTTTAATAACTTACATTTTCATTCATTTGATTTTTTTTTTTTTTTTTGTGGAAATTCACAACTCTTCAACTTTTCAAGACCAAAAAACATGTATGTACGTGAGTCTGTACGAGTGAGAAAGTGATAACATTTTTATTGTCTTCCTGAAGACCCTTTCCTTACTGTACTGGCTCTCTTATCTATAGTGGGGCAATCATGACAGCATGGTCACACAATTCAGATCTCTGAAACTGATAACACCTCTAACATGGCACAATGGCAGGAGTCAGTAGGGCAAAAGTGTGTGATGTTGGACACCTGAGGTGTGGCGTTATCTGACATCTGCTCCTGTATGGGTTGTATATGACAGTGTTTTATTTCTTATAAAAAAAGAGACAATGCCACCTCCATCTAATTATTAACACACCTAAGGTGCCGCTTAATAGTATGAATGAGGGCAGAGAGAGATAGTCAGTGAGAGAGAATAAGATAATAGAGGTGATGACAATGATAATAGGACCAGGGAATATAGAAAAAGAACATTTTGAGCCCTGAAGTCAAAGGTTAATGTATTGATTAAGATTGCATTGGACCTTTTTAGCCTTTTCCCATTTTAGTTGATTTAACAAACAAATGCATGTTAACAAGGCATAACTGTCCAATGTAACACAATCTCCCTTGGTCAGGAATTGGTGATGTTGAAAAGTTAAAGATCCTACCTTCATAAAGCTGAGCATACTGTGGAAAACCTGCAGCCCTCAGCCATGTACATGCCTCCTTCGCCTCAATTTCTGTGAGAGAGAGAGAGAGAGAGAGAGAGAGAGAGAGAGAGAGAGAGAGAGAGAGAGAGAGAGAGAGAGAGAGAGAGAGAGAGAGAGACATTTAAAATTGATGACAACATTAAGCAAAAACATAATGAAGAATAATTCATAACCAAATATTTTGAGAGGAAAGATTCAACAACTTTATTATGTAGTTCCCTGGTAATTGCTGGTTATCTTGACTTTTCAACCTGACGCTATAGTGTAATGTTTGAGACGGCACTGCTAAGTGGCCGTCCAAAGCAGTCAGAATTGTTGTTGAGGCGGTGGACAAGTGCTACATCCCTGTCCATTAACCGTGAACGGCCCTTTAGACGCCACATGCCAAATGGCAAACACCACTGAAAGCATCTTGACTCCTTCTGGAGGCCTGTTTCACACATTGAGGTGTCAGAATTAGGAGTCTAACTGAGATGCTGATGATACTCTAGCAACAAGCAACAATCGCCCCATGTAAATACTTGCTTGAAAATGCTTATACGAAACCAAGACGTGGTATAAAATTACAAAACCAGAGTTTGAAAGCTCTTCAACAGTCCCAGAAAGTTAATGGCAAGTTTTTTGAGTGTGAGTTTATTGGACTACGTGATGGTGAATGGGCAGATAAGGATCTCAAAGATTGCTGAACTGAACTCAAGCAGGCTTGACGCAGGAACTGGCGAGTTACTGAGATTGCAATCATTCCTGATAACCAGTGTGCCCTTGAGCAATGCACTTAACTTTAGGTTGCTCCAGGGGGACTATCACAGTGGTTAAAGGATTTTTGGTAGGGATAAAAACCATCTAAACGCTTTTATATTTGTATAAAAGTGCTACTTAGACCATATTAGCGCCCTCTAAAGGTGTGACACAGCTTATGTGTCTCTCTGCTGACCATGCTGTTGTCTATCACAAGCACAATCTACACAATCACAGCTCACAATAGGTTGTAATCAGCAGAGAGGGACCTCTCGCTTTTCTCAAAGGCTAATTGCACGCATTCCAGACTCTAAAATTCCAATTATTCTAATTGCAATGACTGCAATGATGCCATGCGAAATTGAAAGACCACCTGAGATAAGTTCCCCATCGTTTCAACAGAAAGAAAAAAAGTCCAGGGATTAGAAGGGGCCAAGTGAAAGAGACGTGCAAGCGTAAAAAGACACTGCCGACTTTGCCCAGAGGAAAGGACGCAGACTCTGTCTCTACTAGCAGGATACGTGACTCCCCACTCGAACGAGCGCGAGAGTGACGGCACGCATGACAACAAAAGAGGCACGCGATAAGGAAGGTCCTCTGCCGGCTGAGGGAGAAGAATAAAGCAGGAGATAGGAGTGTTTTGCTTTGACAGCAAGAATGGCGATGCAAAAAAAAAAAAAAAAAATCTTGAATCCATCTCAAGAATCCACATGCACATGACGAGATTCCTTTCAAGCAACTGACAGAATTTTGCCCGAAAGCACTTTTTAAGAGTTCGTGAACTTTGAAGAATGTCCTACACTTAAAATAATGACACACTTTTCTGGTATGGTCTGTAATGAGCGCTGTGGCTTCCTGTGTGAGTGTGTGTATAGATGTGTGTGTGTGTGTATGTGTGCGTTTGCACCGTCTAGGCACCACTGAAGACCATCCAGCTGCAGGAATGTTAGAGGACTGTATGCATTTAAATGTAAATGATGGAGAGACACACAAACACACACAGGCTCCATGGCAGTGTCTCACAGACTGGCTTTTCCTTTCATCAGCAAGGTACCCCCTCCCTGCCTAATCACAATGAGCCGCTATCACACAGGTGCCTGTCTGACACCAACAGTAAATAAGGCTTTCTTACCAGCAATGGCATTACAAAAAACATGCAGAGACATATGAGATTACTGGGGTCTTTTCTCAGAAGAACAACCAGTCTAAGACAACCAAAGCTTGTTCCTGAAGGCACCCCAACACTACACATTTTTAAACTCTTCCTACTCAAACACACCTGAATCAACTCATCAGCTCATTGGTAGAGACTCCAAGACCTGAAATGAATAGGTCAGACAGGGGAAACATCCAAAATGTTGATAGTCCATCCAGGAACAGGGTTGGAAACACTGGTCTAAATATACAGTCACATTTACCATTGCTAAGCAAACTTTTACGGGCAAAATGAACATATTCCCATTGGATTCCATATGATCAGGACTTTCGTGTGAAGGAGAAAACAGTTCACCATGCAGATATTGCTTGTTTATAAGAAAACACTCAAATTCACTTGATTCACCAGCGTTTTTTGCCTGCAAAAGTCTTCTGACATTTCGCTAACGTGACTGCATCTTATGAAAAGGGAAACATCACTCTTCATTTAATCTCTTGAAGAAACAATTGAGCTATTCAATATCTGATTTGAAACTTTTCTTTCCTATAGGTACATTTATAAGCGCAGTACAGTATATTCATCACAGCTGTACACCCAAAACACACTCTGTCTTTATGAAGATAGATAAGTATAAACACACTTGAGAAGTTGTTTCGTCCTCTCTCACACTAATAGATGTCATGTAGATGCGCACAGGCTGTTGACACAGTTTTTTTGCCATCTCAGCACTCAAAGCAGTACACACATCCACGCTTAAATTTCGAATATGGGCTGCAAGCGTAGTTTTTTGGTTTGTGTACGCACGTCGCATCCTGTGCTCTCCCCGCAAGCCTATGTGGATTCGCACGCCAGGCGGCGACCACACTTCCCTTGGCTTTTCCGAGACCGACGGGAAGCCAATAAGAGTGGCTCATTCCAGGGTTGCCATGGTCACTTTGGAGGACACACCTCCTTTTGTTCAAGGCCAGATAATGGAGGCCTTCAGCGCCAACACAAACACAGAGAACGCCTTACATCCTGTAACACACACATGGAATGTCGAACGTTCGACCTCAGAGAAAATGAGAAATAGGTTGAACCTCCCCAGTAAAGTAAACAGCCTTTGATTCTTTCTTGATTGTAAAGTACATGCGTTTATATTTAAAGGAAACTACATTTCAGCTACAAACACATCAGATTGAGCAACTGAACTAACATTGTGTTGAAAGCGAGATTGACGTCAGTATTACTTCACAGAGTTGGATGTTCTAACAATTTTTCATCTTAATATGACACACTGTATGTTTCCAAGCCAAAAAAAATAAATAATACAAATTCCCAGAAGGTCTACATATGTCATTGTTTCATAATGTTGTGAAGAGTTATACAAGTTGTGGGTCACTTAAATAGGTTTAGCAACAGTTTACTAACTAATAAAAATAGTGATGATGAAAAAAGTGACAATCAAAAATGAAAGTAAAAGTAGCCAAGTGCTTGACCGTTGGGGGCTGACTTGCTGGTGGTCAAATCTATCACTTACAGAGTTACTGAAATGGATGCTTATTCCTTTCCTTAAGTTTAACTGAAAACCATGTTCTTTCATCAAATCGTTTTGATTTAGTGTTTTAGGGGAGCAAGCAGTCATCACCATCCCCTCCCATCTATTTTCCTCTCGTCATCACCCTTAATCTACAATCCATCTGTTTCATATCTTGGTGCCAGCTACCTATAGTGGATGCATGACCTGTGACCCTTCCAATGCCACGGTGGCCCAATTCAAGCATACAGGATGTATAGGCGGCATCCGTAAACGAAACATGTGCCTTTGTGCATTCTCTGTTCATCGAGGCATATAATATTCCCTCCACCTAATTCTTCCGTTTTATTATCTAATGAATGAAACGTTTGATGTATGTTGAGGAGAGAGGGGGAAAAGGTGACAGACAAGACAAAGAGGCAGACTACAGCCTCCAGAGCCGGAGAAAGACAGGCAGGCGTAATCTCTTGGGAGAACATCCCATGAACCCAGCTAAAGTTGAATTCCTGCTAGTTGGACCTTTTTTTTGCCGCTTCTAAAATTACCCTTCCTCCTCCCTTTCTTCTTCCTCTCTTCTCTCTCCTCCTCGTCCTCTTTTTCCTGTCACAGGAAGTTCTCACAATTGCTGGCCGATGGTTCCTCAGCATGAGGGAGGAGGTTGAACATGTGTGTATGAATATGTGTGAGTGTGTAAGCGAGTTTGTGTAGACAGATCCCTCTACTATGTATCCTTAATCCAACACTCTTAAAGATAAAGAGGGTTTCTGCAGTAATGCCATAGAAAATACATTTTGGGTTTCAGTTTTTGAAAGAATCATTTTTTTCTTCTAGTCTGAAAAAGAGCTCTTTTCCTCTACAAAGAACCCTTTTGTGTAATGGAAAGGTGCGATAGATGTTAAATGTTCTTCATGCAACTATCAATGCCAATAAAGAACCTTTATTTTTTAGAGTGAACCCAAATTAAATGTCATAGCCTAGTTGTATGTGTATATGAGCTCATGTTTAAGGCTTTTTGAAGCTGTGCTATTCTAGTTAAAGAGTCCTTGTTTCAAATGAACAGCACACAAACATCAATATCTGTCTTTGAGCGGAACTAGAAGGAATTTTATCAACGATTCATGTGACCTGATGTCCTACTGGTTAAACTGCCTCCAAGACACTAAGCTCTTTATCTTTCATCTTTCCACACGTACATTTTAAATCTGCAGAGAGCAGTCATACATCATTTGTTGAGGATCACACATATCATATTTTGGCATGGCCTTATACAGACATATGGGGGTAGAGAGGGAGAGTCAGGTAGCTCTGAAAATGAGAAGATCCCCTCCATCTGGTCACAAACACATGGGAATCATGATCATCGTGGGGTTATACCATTATCAGTCACTCAACACCACTATCCCAGCCACCTACACACACTTTGCCAGATGGGTCCATTTATGTCTGTCTTGGACTTTCTGACAGATTTAAACATTAGCTATCACTGACCTAGAGCCAGCTTGGCCAGGTCTGGTGACTGGCCACTTTGTGTAACGCATGGCTGATCTCAGGTCAGATGATTAGATATGCTCAATGATATGTCACCCAATCCATTTCATCTATGATCAAAAGATTACTTAAAGAAGTGAAGAAAGATCTAATATCACAGAGGGCTTTTATATATCAACTTAACTGTATAGACAAATATCCAGCAATCAGACAGTTCTCGGAAGGCAACAAATAAGATGTGAGGCTGAGAATCCTACCAACACTTCCAGAAATGTGTATATGAAGCTTTCAGTGGATCTGGAGACATGTGGAGTGCTTAAGAATGTGTGAGTGAGTTTCAAGGCGCTTTACTTATGTGAGTCCATTATGCTCACCAAAGCCATGACCTTAGATTATGAGGTGGTGCATGTATATTTTCAAAGTGACATGTTTTAAGCGTGGCATTCTTTCCTTCGGCTCCTAACTGACCTGCTTACTGCCTTATCACATGGAGTTAACATGACCTCAAGTTTATCAACCTTTGCTTAGGAAAAGAGGAAAAAAATCAGACATGGAACCTCCTATTACAACATAATATATAGGGCTTACTTTTAAATACTGCATTATTTTTAAGAAGGTTGTTATTCTAAGCATGGCAAAATATGTGAGATACAATTCTCTTATTTAGCCTGTGGGTTAATAATCAGAGGCTCCACTTTCTCTCAGTGAAAAAAGGAGAACAAACTTTATCTTATCTTGTGCAAACCAAATTGACTTTTTCTTCCCCAAGCGATATTTCCTAAGCAGTAAACTAGCTACATGTTTTTATTTTTTTAAATAATGTAAATCATTTAAGTTTAGTTAGATTAGGCTAGTTGTAATGTGTCATTAATAAATAACGAAATAATATCGGTACTAATATTTGTATATATTTATTTTGTATTATTATTGTTAGTTCGATACTGCTCATAAATCAATCAGCGCACTTTTGCTATGGTTACCTCCTCAGGTGATCTCGACTTATAGCTATTTAGCTCACTATTTCTAGCTCTAACTTTTTTTCTTGTTTCAAAACACCATTATTTGTGCATGTACATATTGTTAGGACAACCACAACACGAGGAAAGATGCACGAATGCTCTTTCAGAATCAGAGGACCACAGCGCACTCTTTACGCGCTCTTTGGCAATGGCAGATCTGAGCAAAACCTCCCCCAGTCTATGCATGAATGAAAACGTAGACCAACACTGACGAAACACTCTTATCTGTGAACTATGTGAAATCAACGTGAAACCAACGGCGTCGGGGATCGCAAGGGGAGATTACTTTATCGGACAGTCTGAAGGGCCGGCGGCGCGTGATAGGTATCACACGCACCACCCAAATATCTGCAACTCAAAACTTCAGGACAAGATGAAAATCTACAGTTGGAATAACCAAGGGAGAAAAAGGAATGACCACTTCAATATTTAACATACCTTACCCACTCATCTTAAGTTCGAATCATGTTCTGACACAAAATGTGTTTTATTTATGCTAAATGCACCCTCAAATGACAATTATTTATGACGTCCATTGTAATAATTTAATTGCTGGACGAGGATGCTGAAATATATGAAATATAACTGCCCCAAAGGTTCAGTATAGTGACAGTTGGATTTGCTGTCTGCAAGGTTCGAACCTACAACCTTTCGGTGACCAGCTACAGGACCCAAAACTGGCAATTCCCAAGAGACACATCGGCTAAATGAACGTAAATCTAAGCAATACAATATAAAAGCTGTGTTGCAGGCAAATACAAAATACTATTCGAATTTTACGTAAATCAAACAGTTTTTCATTAGTAGCCTATATGACTACCACTTAGGCTACCTAACCACTGCCCATAATCAAAAAATAATAAAAAGAATAATAATAAAAAGACTGAACAATTTGAATATATATATATATATATATATATATATATATATATATATATATATATATATATATATATATATATATATATATATATATATATTAACTAATAAATGTAGCTCTTAAAAATGATACGACTTGTTACTTAAAGTCAGCTAGTAAACCGCTTATTTCTGTCTTTTAAGATGTGATGGCATTCATAGCATCATCTAATCTAATACATTTAGGTGCCACCAAATTATTTTAAAAAAAGTTATTAATTAGAAATGAACACTGCAAAGGTTCAAGAAAAGTCAATAGATAGACAAGTTAGTAAGAGTTAAAGTTAATTAAGTTATAAAGTTACTATTAAACATATACGACTACTCACGAGTAAGGATCATGTTGTGTTTTCTATAAGAATCCCGCTGTGATGTGCTTCACGAGTCCTCTTCGTTTTATTCCAACATTACAGCGAAGCTCGCACAGTATTCCAACAGCCTACGAAGTGGATTCGCAAATTCTATGATTTAAAAAAAGATTCCTCTGGACTAACTAACGTTTATAGAAGGTCCAAAGACCAAAAAAGTAAATCCATGACTGATTTCCTCTTCTGTCTGCCCAGGGCAAAAAATGTTCCTCACTTCCACGAGAGAGCTGTCTTTGAAACGCCTGTGAACGGACTAGCCCGCGTGTGAATGTGAATGAACAGACTGATTCACTGTTTAGGAATGGGAGGCTGGGAGAACGCTCCACCTCCCCGCCCAGGACAGCCTCAGGTGGGCTTTCGCTGCTCTAGACGGGGAGGTGGAGCTATCATTCAATTGCCAATGCCATAGTCTACTTCACTGGCATGTTTATAACCCATGCACACAATGAAAATAACGACAGGAAAATAATAATAATAATAATAATAATAATAATAATAATAATAATAATAATAATAATAATAATAGCCTAATGATAATAATAATGTACAAGATAATTCATGTAAACACTCAACAAAATATACATTACAAGAAATAATGGACATTATAAGTGATAAAAAAAAACCATCCGAATGATTTCCATGATGTTTGCTGCATTATGCATAGCATTCCAAACTTAATCTTTTCAAACAGTGAATTAGTCGACCTTACTTAATGTAATACTAATTAATCTTACCAAACAGTGAAATCTAAATAAAATAACGTAAAACGAGATGTTTTTAGGCTTTATGTTATAAAGAATGTAAAAAAATAAAAATATTTTTTTTTTGTTGAAGCCTACTTCCCCCCTGAAATATATTCTATAAGTATCCTACTATATTATGGCAGTAAAAATAGAAAGTGGGTTCTCCTAAGTTTCACCGGAGCTATTTCTATGGTTACAGAAAGTGAAAATTGATTTATTATTAATATTAAATCCAGATGCTTTAAATGGATTAGCTACAGTGGGTTTTACGTCCAATTCATTTGAGTTCAAATAGTCTAATAAGAAAATTAAAATTAATTAGGCTACATAAAAATAAAGATAACCATGTCACCATGTGCGCAACATACACATTGCCAACTTAATTCGCACTCTTAAAGTCTGTATAGCCTATATAACTGGTCTATGTTCTTGTCTGTCTTAATCTAGTCATCTAGTCTAACATGCTTATGCTTTTTTTAAGCGAAATTTAAATCCTCCAAAAGTGAGAGTGGGCTCGAGCAGCCTACTGTTCATTTGGCTGAACGACATTGTTTTGTACTTAACTTTAAACTGCAATTCAAACGGCGCACGGTTAGCATATCATTAGAGGTCTTCATTAAGTAGTGGGTCCGTTTGAAAGCCGCTATTGTGGGACATGATGTTGTGAAAGGGGAAGACAATGAGTCCGTTCTGCTATGGTAATTCCAACAAGCCCCATCAACAGGCGTCCCTGATCCTCGTCTCATCCCGCACGCACGCACGCACGCACGCACGCTCTCGCGCTCGCTCGCTCATAGGTGGGGCGCTGCAACAGTAGCTTTGCACAGCAGAGCAAGAGCTTCTATTGTGTGAGGCGCTCTTATTGAGATCAAACAAGCTTATGGTCCTCTCTGATGCTTCCTGCTTTAGAAGTCAATAGAAAGTCATGTTCACTTCCTTTTGCCGGTTCAATTAAAATCACGACAAAGAATGGAGACCTTTTCTTCTAAGCCATAATGCATTTTTAATGAAATGTGTGTCTTTACACAATGTAGGATTGATTTAATTGATATCCATTTATTTATCAAGCAAGAAAGAGAATTGCTAATTATGCTATATGCTCTCCCATAAGGCAATGGTGGCCTTCATAAAAATAAAAATAAATAATCTACTGCATACACTTCATTAATTTCTCGTCCTTTTCTGTAGTGCTGTCTGACTCACAAGGAAAAACTTATGAATATTATTACATGGGAAATTGCCTTACTTCTGGAATCTTTACCTCAGCCTTTATTCCTCACTCTCCAGAAATCCAGCAACTGCATTCAGACATGCCAGAGAGACTGAGTGAGAGATGTGTGTGGTTTTAAAACTGACTCACCGGATTCATCCCTCTTTCTCTGTCTCTGTCTGTCATCTGTATGTCTGCACTTAGTCTTTCACTCCACCCTTGTATTCTCCTAACACAAAAACCATTACATTCTTAAAGGTACACCACTAACACAAGTATAACTTTTTTTTCTTTCTTCACAATTAACAAACTTTTAAAATAATTATTGTGACAAGCAGAACGAGGCTGAGGCCGGTGGCGTTATAGATAATGAGCGGCAGCTGTGCTCCACATCATCTCGTATCTCTCACAGAGGAGCTTTGGAAGCATACAAGGAGGAGCGATGACAGTGTAAACCTGTTGTAGGAGACAACAGAACACCAAAAAAATTATTTTTAAGAACGTTTCAACTGCTTTTGTACATATACTTCCAAAACAACACTAAAATACTCAAAATATGTTCCTTTGTGTTCCACAGAAGAAAGTAAATAAATAATGGATTCTTACACTGTAAAAAAGAAAAGAAAAAAAATAAGTATTTAAAAAAAAAAGAACAAAATATATATATATATATATATATATAAAAAAATATAAAATAAATATAAAAAAAATAAATAAATAAAAAATCAATTGGCCAAATTTAATTTCTGTGAATTGATGCAATTTAATTCACAGAAATTAAAACTGAAAAATATAGATGTGATCAGTCACTGATCATTTGGAGACCTGATTTTTTTTTTTTTTTTTTTTTTTTTTTTACAGTGTAGAAGAAAAGGTTCTATATCAATGAAAGATTCTGTCAGATGCTCATGTACTGAACCTTTTAGGGGTTCCCATCATGAGACTTTTATGAATTTAGTTTGATTTAGTTTCACTTTTAATTTGAATTAAATTTTGTGAATTAGACAGCTCATAAAGATACTTTATCACAGTGGCGAGGCCAGAAATTTTTAACTGAGTGGACCTTGGTGGAATAGGGTGGACCTCAATGACTACTCTCAAATTACAAAAATTTAACAATATGGGACAAAATCACTTGACAGTAAATATAAGCTATATATGATTTATTTTTTGCCAACAAATTCATATAATTCATATATACAAAATTAATTTATAACAAGCAGCTACAAAGCCTATTGCAAGGAAGACAAATATAGATATTGTGCTGCTATATGACCACTAACAAGACATCAGTGTTCAGTAATTGGGTTAATTTTAAAATGGAATAACCAGTTCTTGTCAACTAATGCAACTCAGTATAACTGTTGTCAAACATGTATTTGCAGCTTAAACTGTGAGAATTTCGTCTCGTGTTATGCACTGTGGCACGTGTTAAAAGTTTATTTCACTAGCAGACGTAAACTCATCTTCCCATCCCCTCAACAATACGCGATTGGCTAAACATTACTACTAAGCTTATTGATTGACTGTTGCAATAAGGCAGATATATGAAAATGTTTTCACTCTACAGTAATTATTTTTTAATAGGGCTGTCAATCGATTAAAATATTTAATCGCTATTAATCGCATGATTGTCATGAGTTAACTCGCGATTAATCGCAATTTAATCGCACATTTTTAGCAATTGTAAATCTAAAATTAAGTTTTTAATACTCTAATCAACATGAGTATGGACAAATATGCATGCTTTATGCAAATGTACATTTATTATTAGTGAAACCATACTTATTCAATAATAATCAATACAGCATGAATATTGGACGTATCAAAGGTCATAGATGTTTATCTAAGAAATTGTTCATGTCTCTTAAGCCTAAACTTAAAAATTAAGAATAAGTAGTGATTTCTCTCATTTTAAGAATATAAAGGGAGTTTTTACACTGGCAGTTTAATTCAGAGCAGGGCACAGTTCGTATGAAAAATTGGTAATGTGTACCAGTGAGCGCACCAGAACCACACCATACCTGGAGGAGGTCCATATTACACGAGTAGGAATATAGTGCGGCCCCTTTAAGAGATCCGCATTTCCTGTTGAACTAACTGCCGGTATTCATGCATGTGCGCGCCGAACTGGGCCGCGATTCAAGTGGACAGTGTGAAGAACATGCACTCGGGAGCGCGCTTGTTCAGGAAAGTAACCTGTGCATTCGTTTTAGCCGATTGTAATGTATTTAGTTCAATAAAACAGGTGTACTGTAAGCGGTGATGGTGTTAATGATTTACCTCAGACATGAGCGAGAGTGAGCTGCAGTGCATCGCGCTCAGACTGCAGAGAATGTGCTCAGTGAAAAAACGCCCTTTTCTTTCTGGAGTCTAATAAAAGTTAAACAGAAAATGTGGTAGTTTATGTAGGCAATAACTGCATTTTTGGTTTAGAATATTAATGTTAATGTCAACCCTTTTCTTTCCCTATTAATGTTTGCTGCTGCATCCTTTGCGTCTGACTGCTCTCACATTCTCCAACTACGGGCTATGCCACGGATCAAACAGAAAATGCGCGCTGCGTTAATAAATATAGTGCTGTTAAAACGAATTTGAATTAACGGGTTATTAACATATTTGACCGCCCTATTTTTTAATGAAACTTTTTGTAAGTGTTTAAGTGATTTGTGTTGTCACATAGGCATATTCATTTCTGCTATCCCAATTTTTTTTTTTTTTTTTTGTCTGTTCTGATTGGGTGGGCCAGCCGTCAATCTGAGTGGGCCAGTGCCACCCTGGCCCTTATGTAGCCTCGCCCCTGCTTTATCACTAGACAAATTGACATAACATATTAAACATGAATGAGTTATGCAATAATTTGAAACATTTCTCCTCATATAAAACATATTTGACATAAAGGGATCTTTAAAGGTGTCATGCATTGAGAAATCAACTTTCCCTTGAGCTTTTGGTAAAAGTATGGTTATCTCATGGTAAAATAAGAATATCCTGTAAGTTTCAGAGCGGAAAACTTCCTTGTTAGTCAAAGAAAAGCTTTTGCAGCTGGCTCAGCAAACGATCGATCTGTGCATGTGCGTCCTGTGAGGTCAGAGTGCAGTGAAACGCTGCCCTAACCAATAAAGAGACTGGATTTGCAGAACGGATGAGACAAAAAATGATGCTGTGGCTTTCGGATCTGACAGGAATAATGCAGCACAATTATGTGAGTAAAAAATATATGTGATAGCATTGTTACATTTGATACCTACTGATTATTTGTACGTGTCTTACTAAACATAACTTGCTGTTACTTGCTTTGTATTTGAGTTGGTTCATTGTCCTATGATTCGTGATCAGACTTGAATATGTATGGGCAAGTGCTCACACTATGTTAAATAGAGAAATAGTGTGTGTGTGTGTGGGTGTTATGCATGGTTAGTGGTTATATCCACCGATTGGGCCGGCCGAGTAATAAAAAAAATTGCATTCCAGTTAATTGTGGGTTGATGAGAGATAAATCATTGTGTTTGTTTGATAAAGAATTTTTGCCAGCCTTGTGGGCGAATCATTCCAGTTGCCGTTTCTCCACATTGGAAGTTTTCAAAACCATCCCTCACGTGTAATGACTGGGGAGTCGAAGCTCATTATAATATGCAAAACCGTTATCCAATTATAGCAGTGGGTGTTTGCTTCCAATTCTTCAATGCAACACGCTTTCCAAGAGCTAGGCTCAAAACCAGGGTAGAAAATAGCCTATTACTTATTCATTATGATGTTGAAAAAATTTGAATGTAAAAAATACACAAATGTCATAAGTTGAACTCCAGAGAACAGTATGCTTTTTTTTTTTTTTTTTTTTTTTTTAAACCCGTTCATGACCCCTTTAATATTGAGTCAAGAACCCTATGGTTCTTTTAAATTATCGTTGGAACAAACATTAGTGTGGGTAAATGTATGAGGTAAAGGTATTTTATTTAAAGGGTTAGTTCACCCAAAAATGAATTTTATGTCATGAATGACTCACCCTAATGTTGTTCCACACCCGCAAGACCTCTGTTCATCTTCAGAACACAGTTTAAGATATTTTATATTTTAGTCCCAGAGCATATGCAGTCAGTGCCCACATTAGTGTCCATGTAAAGGGAATAAAAACATAATCAAAGTAGTCCATATGTGACATCAGTTAGTTGATTAGAATCTCTTGAAGCATCGAAAATACATTTCGATCCAAAAATATCAAAAATTCAAAACTTTGAATTTATTCAGAATTGTCCTCTCTTCCGTGTGTCTCCAAAAAGATTCAAACGGTTAATGAATCAGTGAATCGATCAATGCTGTGGGTCGCCAATGTCACGTGGTTTCAGCAGTTTGGCGTGATTCGAACTGCTGAAATCACGTGACACGAATCATTGATCAATTCATACCGTTTTAATCTTTTTGGAAGAACGCGGAAGAGAAGACAATGCTGAATAAATTCATAGTTTTTGATATTTTTGGACCAAAATGTATTTTTCGATGCTTCAAGATATTCTAATCAACTAACTGATGTCACATATGAACTACTTTGATGATGTTTTTATTCCCTTTCTGGACATGGACAGTATAGTGTGCATTGACTATGCTCTGGGACTAAAATATAAAATATCTTAAACTGTGTTCTGAAGATGATCAGAGGTCTTACGGGTGTGGAACGACATTAGGGTGAGTCATTAATGACATCAATTTCATTTTTGGGTGAACTAACCCTTTAAAGACATTTTTGGGAGAACTATTCCACATTTTGTGTGTGCTGGCAATAACCAAGGCAATGTCTAAGTGCACTTAAAATTTCACCAACGGTTTGAGCAAAAATTCCAACTGCTAAAAATGTGGTGCACAGAAAAGGACAGTGGAAATGGCCTGAACTGGAATTATATTTTGTGGACATTATATTTAGCAGGGTGCTATTGCAAATTAAAGGAGCATATAAGAGACACCACCCTAGCACTGTCTGAAGTTCACCGGATCCTGTACTTTTACTCCCACAATGCTTTGCCTTCTACAGAAACAGAAACTATAATGACAGCTGCGAATTTAGAAGTTTGTATGTGTGTGAATGTGACACCTTTATTTTGCTATATTAGTGCAGTCAGGCTATCTCTTATTCTATACTAAAGAATGTGTGCATGTTTCATAACAGGCCACTATAATCCCAAAGTAACACAAATAGGGAGGGATATTCTACAGAAGAATAGAATTGTTATTATCAGCTATTTATAAAGCAGCACAGGCTCAAAACAATCAGAAATAGAACAGAGCAGGTGTGAGCATGTGCATTTCTACACACCACATATTTAAGCTGTGGAAGTAAGCCGATATATTTGTGTGACACTAAACAAATGAGGTCCTTGTGCATTAGAACATACTGTATTTTATCAGGCCACATTAAGCTGGATATGTATGTACAGAATGTGCCAGCTTTAATATCCTGAGGTAAAAAAACAGGAAAAAGCAACACCGGCTACCTCCTACCCTGTTCTTACAGATACATTTCAGCCTCTCCCACTTCCACACAAACATATGTACAATGACAACAACATACAGTACACACTTCCTAATTCTAAAATAAGGGCTCATTTTTTAATTTTTCAGCAAATTCATAGCCAAAATAAATGTTAACTTAAGCCACATTTATTTGCTTATTAGTTTTAAATCATTTTTACACTATAAACCTCATTTTGTTAAAATTGGGGGGCTGAGGCCTTGTTTTACTGCTCATTAATGTGCATTTAATGTTAAATAAATAAATTATGATACAAGAGTGTTAAAATTTCCCCGTGAACTGTTTGTATCTGACCGGTTTCATTTATTTTAAATAGGCTGAAATGATGGCAGTCGCTAGTCTCAAAACCTAATGTTATGTTGCCACTTAAATTAAACAAACGGTCAAATACTTTTTTGTTGCTGGATTCAATTTATTTTTCGTTCAAAATAAATATTTTGAAATTAAAATGATTTCAAAAGGTATGGCTATTGAAGAAAAATAATATATTTAGGCTATTTTCAGCTCAATTTAATGTCCATACCTGTCTGTGCATATTTAAAGAATTTGCATTCTTTTGCAGTTGGGATAATTTAAATGTATTTTTTGTTTAGTAAAATATATATTGAAATAAATGACCCTGTAAACACAGAATGTTTGAATGTTACATTTAGCCTATTTTAAAATGTATAGCCTATAATTTATTTTGGTAGGCTAATTAGTAGATTGATATAGGGGAGATCCTATCAATGTACAGAGACAAAAGCCACATTCATCGAAGAGATGGGAGGACGAAGAGACCGCTGCCGGTGTGATCGGGACAACCTCTTCGTTACCCCCTGTGATCCTTTCTGAAACCACGTAAGGTTAATATGTTGGTTTTCCTAGCGGGAAACATGGACATGACAACCCAGGTCTAAATCACTTTCGTTAACGCTTAAGTAATATTAAGTTTATTATCTACATTTTCACATAGACCTACACATGGTTTTCATGCGATACTTAGAATTCTTTGATTTCTTTTATTTTTTAAATGGGAAAATGCATGTTATTGATGCTGTTTTGCATTTAACAATAAACAAATGTTTTAAAAAGTATCTCCATGTCAGGTAAAATGCAACAATACAGCTTTTTATGCAGTAAAATCAGGATAATTTAGGTTTGTAAAAGAGAGAAAGAAAGAAAGAAAGAAAGAAAGAAAGAAAGAAAGAAAGAAAGAAAGAAAGAAACACAGTAGTAACACTGCATATTGCACAATTGAGTCACACATAATAACAGCTATAGGGATATGTATAGCTCATTTATAGCTCATTTATATTTATAGCTCGGGTGGCAGTGGCTCAGTGGTTGATTACAAACCAAAAGGTTGGTGGTTCAATCCCCGGTTCCACCTGACCAAGTGTCGAGGTGTCCATGAGCAAGACACCTAACCTCAACTGCTCCCGCCGAGCTGGATGGTGCCTTACATGGCTGACATCGCCGTCGGTGTATGAATGGGTGAATGTGAGGCAAAATGTAAAGCGCTTTGGATGGCCATAGGGTCTGTTGAAAGCGCTATATAAATGCAGTCCATTTACCATTTATTTCTTCAACAGCCCTAATGTTCAGCATTATTCAGTGTGTTGACGTAATTTCAGTGTTATATACATATACATGTTATTAGGAAGCAACTTAATATGCGAATGACGAAAGGGAAGTGGCGTGACATCAGTCACCGAGCACCACAACCAAAATGGCAACACCTTTTGCAGTTCCTCCTCAACCAAAACAACAAGCTTATGCTGCGTTCATGCCATAACTACTGTATTGTGGAAGAGAAACCTGTGACAGAGCGGTTTGTGACTTGAATTTATGGCAACGTTTCAATGGCAACACTATCAATGCCGAAATGAATCTGCAAGTCAGTGCACTTTAGGTTGTTTATGTTATTATTATTGTAATGTTTTATTATTGCAATTATTATTGTAATGTTTTGTGCTTTAAGACATGAGGTAGCTTAAAGTCATATCTCCCTTTTTATGTGTTTTAAAGGAGGTGTGGCTTCTGCTTTCAAAGCTAGCTGCTATTGCTATCTGTACATTGCCTGCCATTATTTCAATGTCACAACTATTTTTGCTCAAAGACTCTTATTTTGATTTCCATTTCATTATAATTCACGTTTTCTTAGTTCCCGTGTCCTCACTCTCGTAGTTTGCCAAGTATTCCCTTTTTTGAAACTGCAAAGTAATCCAAACCTCATCTTCTGCATTTTAACTGACTCAGTGTTACAGTTCACAAATGTTCACAAATGAGACCTTATTGTAAAGTGTAACCAATCATATAATAATTTGATGTTACAGGTAATACCCATGATTCTTTCGGATGTTTGTAAATATTAACATATAAACATAACTTGTAGGAATTAATGATCAATTCAATAAGAAAACCTTATTTTATTAGACACAGACCACCATTTAAATTTCAAACAACTTTTAATCAATTGGAAATGAACCTCGTTGAATAAAATAATTTTGTTCGTTCACAAAATCAAAATATTTGAACAGCAGTGAAACATGCATTCATTGATTTATGTCCATTTTCTACTATTTTGAACCAACATATGAATATGCAATCAAGCCTTCAAATTTTATCAACGTAATTTGCAATAAACTCTCAGGTTTCCCTATAATTTGGAACAAACGCTTGGTAGTAGATTTGCTGACTTGCAAAATTCCCCTACATTTTCTGAAGGTAACGTAATTTATAACTGGCTGCTTTGGCAGTTCCCCAATCCATTCCTGATTTTTTTCCATGAGCTAAGCGGTCTTACGTGTATCAGAGGCATTAGTGTACACAGCTGTTATGGAGATATATACAGAGTGCAGAGATGGAGGACTTCTGGCTCTCCTCAGAAGCTGTCTGGAATCTAAGAGGCCCTGAGGGAGATGACTGAGATAGACTCTCTCCAACATGGACTCGATGGATTTTTGACAAGTCTGAGATTCAGAACATTTGCCCATAATGGGGGTTAAAAGGTGAATGTACGTCCTAGTGTGCGAACGAAAGATGATTTATGTCTAAGCATGTGTTGCATTGCCATATGCGTGTCCAGAAAATGGCCAACAAATGTTTAGCCGTAACAGTGGTGGTATTCACAGGCCATCAGCCATGAAGAGATGAGGCAGGCAAGGCATTCACTCAAGAAACAAACATACTGTGTATGTGTGGGAAAGTCACTTAAGGTTACAAGTTACTATTTCAAAGAAGTTAGCAACTATGGGACGGAAAATTATGCATTTTTACTTGATAGGCATAAGAAACCTGATTCAGTATTAACAATATAGTAATATTGGTGAATTCATATTTGAGCTGCACGTCTTGGCAAACTCGACCACGTGCACAAGAAATACTTTACCTTCTACGGTATTCAGGTGAGAATCAAATAAACCACTGTCCTCCACGGGTCTCCTTTCCAACTTTACTTGCAATGCTTGTAAGCATTCCCAAAGTAAACCATTAGCTGAGTTTAGTTGATCTGATTAAAGAATAGTTTTTCCTCACAGTTTTGTGGGCACATGACATACTCTATAGGGAGGGGAGACAGTAGAGCATTCAGGCTACTTATCCAATAACATGTTGACATACAAAAAGTGTACAACTTTGGTCAATCGGATCATAAGTAGACGAAAACGAGACACTGTTAACACTTGGTCGTTTAATCCATAGACAGTAAAATAAATGGACAGAGCTATCCCATTGACTTCAACAGCGGAAAATGAGGTCAATTAGAGGCACTCACTTCCTGATGGCTGAGCGAACTGCGCAGGCTCAGACTGAGCTTGACGACGTTGTGACGTAAGCAACCTGTCTGACAGCTGTAAATCTTCCAGTAGTTGTGGAAAGTGAAATCTGAATCACGTTGTTTAAATATTTTCGATATTGATTTCGACCCGTTGCTTTTGGCTCACTATGGGCTTCTCCCCATTTTTCTCCCTTGATTTTATCGGACTTTATGTTTCCACGTCCCCCTGACTGCCTCATAGACAGTAAAAGATTGTTTCTGAGCGTCTCCTCCTGTCTATACAGTAATTTCTCAACTGTGCGACAGAGTCGCGTTGGCTATGATGCAATCGTTAGCCTATTTTTACAAAAACAGCTTCTACGGGGCGATAGTGTAAGATACAAGGTAATGGAGCCTTTTATGCATTTTCGTGTTTCTTTAGAAATAAACAATGGACAAATGGAGTCTTTAAACGCCTCCGATGTAAAGTTATTCACTGTCAAAGTGACTCAAAAATGAATGGGAGTCAATGGGATGCTAACAGCAGGTGATGGCTTGGTTAGCAATGGTCGCCGCTATGGGTGGAACGCTTTCTGAGTGCTAGATTGCCCCCTTGGTTTAATCCTTCTCTTTTGTCCACTTTCGACCATTTCTGTCCTGATGACAGTGTTCTTGGTCCGTTTTTCATCTTCAAACCAAATTTGGGACTTCAGCCGATAAAGTTTAAATCCTGTCTAGATAACGCGTTTCCCATAATTATTACACATTAGGTCAGTAGGTGGAGGGTATTCTAATTGCTTTTGGTAAGCAATCCAGTCAAATGCGATTTCGACTACCACTGTGGTTGAAAGCGGTCAGGCTCAAAACATTTTAGACCCCATTTACACCTATATTTAACATTGTGCACTTGTGATCCGATCGACCAAAACGCACCTCAATACCAGGTGTAAACAGGGCCATAATTGAGAGGCTCAAAATACACAATAGCTGCATTTCAACTGTTCCAAAGACGGGCATCCTAGTGCGGGCTAGAGTTACTTCTGGCTTGATCGGGCCTCATTGGGGCTTCCTCTGGGGGCAAACAGCCAGGGTTTTTTGGCCCACCGATTACCTTGGTCCAAGGCGGGCCAGCTGGTGGTTGAGGAGTGGTTATGAACAAAGGCAGAGGCACAGCGCTGCAGATTATTTCATATACCAGCTAACATTAGCATTAAAGACTTTCATACCTAATGATTTTAGCACAAAACTCACTTTCAGTTAGCAATGAGTGTTCAAAATCACTTCTGTATGTGATTCAAGGTGGATTCTGATAACTGTTTAAGGCAAAAATGTATGTAAAAGATACGTGCGCTAACCATTACCAGAGTAAAGATAGCAAATACGACTGCTTGAAGATGCTATCGCAATTGTGTATTTATTTTATCTGTCAGTCCGTCTTGTCTCTTTTTACTGGTCTGATCCATATTTAGCTCAGAATATGTCATAAAATAAAGCAACTCCAGGTTTTTGGGAGCTTCCTCAGTTTCTCAGAATGAAAATATTACTGTATTGGGACTATCACAAGTCCTCAGGTCATAGTTTTTTTGTTTTTATTTTCTTAGAAATGATAATTATTCCTAAATGTGATGTAAGTATACTGTCCTGTGACTACAAATAAATGTTAAATCTAAAAAAAAAAAAAAAAAAAAAAAAGTCAACCAACCCGCTTTTATCATGTTCGTTTTGGTGATCTCCCTAGTTTCCAGTGAATTCTTTCTGATTCGTTTTCTGATAAAACTGATGGAATGATGGGTTTGTGTGACGTTGTTCCAGAGAGGTGGGTTTTAGTGAAGCACTGCGCACACTGGCTCGCTTGACAGTGGAAAAGTGGCTAATGTGTCAAAACAGGTTTTTAAAGTGATCAAAGTAAAGGTGCAGTCTCATAAGCATATGTCTGAAAAAAATTGTAAACAAAAAGGTCCATGGTTTATTGTTAATAGTGTAGCGATATATGAAGCACAGCTCGCACAGAATTCATTTTCAAGCCAAGCAGCTTACTGTTGATCAGCACTGTGAATTCCCTTTTTTTGTTGTTGAAAGGAACAGAATTAATGACAAATTCAAACACCCTTGAATATACGAATATGCCCACTCCATCTCTACCGCACTTCTTTTCAGTTCTCTTTTTCATCTCGTTTTCAAATTCCTGGCTATATGAGGCTATATTAGAAGACGGCTGCAGAGTGTTCTCAGCTGGCCAAACAGCATATTTTTCCCACAATGAAAGTGACAGGCCTGTTTGAAACTATAATAACTATGCAGCTTTATGGATCGAATGGATAGCTACTGAAATTCACAAACGTCCCATAATCCACTGAAGACCTAGCCAAGTGAACTTCGGGGAAAGGAATTTGCATTTATGCATTTTGTTGCTCTTAAGAGTCTAAAATCCACTAGAAGTATTTTAAAAACTCTGCTGTAGAAGTGTGTGCAGCGTTTCAAAATGTAAATAGACATGCATGTTGTGACTGAAGCAGGAGTTTAGCACCAGTGTTGTATAAATACTTACCAAGTAAAGTAGTATTCATATATAAACAAATATTTATGACCGTGGATTTCAAGACTTAAGCTTAAATCATGAAGTAGTAAAGGAATTCAAAATATAATTATGCAACAGTTTCTTTCTCTAATCCGATTGGCCAAACAATGTTCTAAGAGCTATTTAATATAATGGTCCATTTCATTCCACCCATTTGTATTTGTGTTGTTCTAGACCGTAGCGACACAATATTTTACATAAATTTCTTGAAAAAAAAGTTTAAATTTGGTAATATTCTATATAATAGGTATGATTCAATTTACGGAAAAAGTGTTGTGCCTCTCGCAGTTCAAAATGTTAACGCTACGTCTGATGACATTGCACACCAGTTACACCATGTAAGCATTTTCAACTGCGAGAGGCACAACACGTTTTCCGTAAACTGAATACAGAAGGCGATTGGCGATTGGAAGCTAGATCATTTACTTTATAGAATATTTTTCTTACACAAACGCACCGGTTCGCTTCAGAAGGCCTTTATTAACCCCCCGGAGCCGTGTAGAGCAGTTATAGGATGGACAGATGCACTTTTAGGGAGTTAAATGATGCAACAATTCACTGCCATTATAATTCTTGGATTAGCCGGGATTTGTTTCTAATACAATTCGTCTGAAAGAAGAATGTATACACCAAGGATGACTTGGGAGAGTCATCTCATTTTAATTTTTGGGTGAACTAAATAACACAAATATACTTTTATGTATTTAATCTCGCTTTATTAATCAAAATCTTTGCTGCTGACCTTCGATGATCTAAATCAGAATTGACACATTTCAAAGGCAAAACACAAAGCAAAAATTACGCATTTGTGGAGGTATTTTTTTTTTCTTTTTTCTATTCCTGAAGTAGTAAGTTCTTCTCTAGCGTCCTATTCTTAAGCAATCCAGAATATCAGTACAGCTGAAAGGTTTGTTTGAGCTGCACCCTCAGATGTGATTTTGCATTTCTTTCAGCCTCAGGATTATTCACAAATAGTAAATATATATATTTGTGAATAATCCTGAGGCTTTAATATATTGTTGTTGTTAAACAAGCAAGCTCATCATGCCACAAGAGTGACATGATTATAGTTACTTTCTTAGGGATAAATGCAATGTAACATTACAAGTAACTTTTCCCTACACTGATTATGCATGAATAAATAAAATATTAATAAATGCAGTAAAAATAGTTTATTGTCAGTTCATGATATCTAATGCCTTTAACAGCTGTATAGAAGCAATATTACATTTGCAGTTGTGATATTGGTTTGAGTAATGATGTGGCAAACCACAACCATTTTGGTATTATGTTCATTTTTGTAATATTGCATACATGTAAATGTTGCATACATACATTGCATACAACAAATGTGGTTGGTATATTACATGCATACAGAATCAAGTCGTCACCTTTATTTATATAGCGCCTTTTACAAGAAGATTGTTTCAAAGCAGCCTCACAATGGTGCCAGGAAATAATGCAACATAATTTAATAGAAATTAATATTATTAAATATTTATTGAAAAACAAAAGCAACCCACACACACTCGCATTTCCACTGACTCATATATGTATGCATGATGGGCAATGAACCCACCACCTCCAAATAATGGCTCATATTTTTTCAATTAGTCATGCAATGAAAGAAGAAATTACAGATGGTTTCCTTTAGTCGGCAGACACACGCAGAGACAATCGGGTATGAGTGTGTGAGTGTGTGAATGTGAGCGCGTGGAAGCCAGTGAAAAGAGGAGGAGATCAAGAGTTCAACATAAGAGCAAACGATGAAGTAGCCACAGTGATGTTTACTTTTCCCCAGCTCAATTGACTTAGTCTTCTTTTATGCAACTCATATTACCATGAGTCGTTTTTGGATACCCTCTCCCTTTTTCTCTCCTACTGGGCCTCTGGTAATAATTCAAAACGTTGTCATCAATCTTCCTCACTTGAAATGTCTGATTCTGCCCTGATATAGATTCCCATCAACGCTTTTAGCCGCTTCAGTTGCCCTTGAATCTTCGCCGGCATGGTCCATTTCAGATAATTGATGTTTAATGAAGAGATTTGGTGGTGGAGAGATGTAACCATGGAGACTGGTAAACCTTCCCAGCCTTTGCTCATCTCCCCAATTATTTGATAATAAATATGATTTTGCATTTCCTAATGACTCTGAACAGATTATCTAACCCCTAAATCGTAAACTACGGTCAATTTAAAGTCAGTGTTGAAAAAACAAGCTCCAGCATAAGCTGAAATGGTTTTAAAAAGAGGACTCCTTTAGCATACAGAGAACTGCACTTTTTTCAGGCCATGTTCAAAAATACTTCATAGAAGTCTAGTCAGGAAACCACTGGCATACTTCTGTATGACTAATAAAAAACAAACAAATGACTGTGGAGTTAACAAAAAGGAATATTTTGGGTTCTAGTGTAATCCTTGGAAAAATTTTTTACTTTACTTTTTTTCTTATTTACCAGGGGTTGAATTCAGTCAGAACAATCCAGAACAGTGTTCTAGTAACTCTTTGATGTCAAATATACTGTCTACATATAGTTGATTGTTTTTTGTTTTTTTTGTCAATCTATCCCATTTTCTGTAAGCTCTACTCAGTCTCCATGTAAGTGTAGTTTTTCCAAGTTTTCCGTTCCTTGCCACAAAGGTTTATTTAACCGAGGTTAAGTAGTTCAGGTAATGAAAATGAACTCAAAAGGAACATTTTGTAGATAAACGCACTGTGTTATATTTGGTTCAGACTGGATAATTCTCAGAAAAGCACATTTTGTACTATTTCTGGCCACAGTACCTTTGGGCATGTACCGCACGGGAGTCAGGACGAGAGCTTTCAGTGTGAGAATGAGCACACAAAAACATTACTCAACATGTTAAGCAATTGACATGTTAAGCTAACTTAGCAGCTAACGTAGCTAATGGTTAACATGATAGGTGATGAGGCACATTAGAAAGAATGTCAACTGGTTAGTATGCTAATAAATTACTTTACATTTACTTTAAAATCACAGACAAACTAAATTGATATGAAAATGAAATGAAATGAAACTAAATTTGGAGAAAGTTATTGTCTATTGAACACTAGTTGGCGGCATGTTGAAACTTCTCAGGTACATTTAGGACATGCTAAAAAGGGACAACTAATTTTGTGCCGATATGATGAACCGTTTGTAAAGATATCGCAATTTATGTCAAAATCCAAAATGGTGGACCGATGGTTCGTCTGATCGTTCGTCCGATGGTTCGTCTACTCAAAATCCATGAATTCAGAATTACAAAAGGAATCCATGGACACTGATCTATCATGATTTTCTAAAAAAAGTATTAGAACAAAGGGTTTAAAAGCTATATTTGAAATGTTATTTATTATTTATTTTTTAACTGGTGCTATAGAGGTTGGTCTCAAAAGTTGGTCAGATTAACATTACCGTCACTTCAAGTGTGTTCATAGAGCTGCCATAGACTCCCATTGGGGAGGTATAATAATAAAGTAAACTAACAATTACAACAGGGAATACTGCCCACCAGGGCTAGGCTTTTACTGTGTGTTCTACGTCTACTAATAAAATATACTACTACGACAAATAATTTTATTCCTTATTTTGTTGTCAACATAATTTTTTGTTATTTTGTTATCACAAAAGGTCAACAAGGGTGCATTCCAAATAGGATATTGTTTTATCCTTATCTAACACTTTTTTGTTGAGCACCATAGCAATTAGAGGATTAATGAACCCCAAATGATGCGGCTAACAAGCGAAGCTCAGGACATCCTGTTGTTTACAGAGTCATTTACTCATGAACGCATTGATCCTTCAGATAATATCGGCCTCTACTAAATTCGGTTTATGTCAGTAACTCAACAGGCTGTTGATTCACAATCACCGCATGAACTTCAGCTTGTTTTTCTGGTGTGCATGGCAATAATAAGATAACAAGCAAACCAAACTGCAGTCATTTGTGAGCTTTTAAGGGAGCACATCATCTGGTTTATCTTTGTCTTGTGTGACTAATGCGCTTTCATGAGATAGCATTTCAAAGCAGATGTCATGCTTCAGAAGTGTTATACGGCAGACTAACACTCAGACAGATGGGCTGAAATATTGTTTGGCTGTGATTTCATGGACCATGATTCATGTGCATTCCTATCACTGGCACAATAATGTGCAGCTTCAGTAATGTGTAAACTTGGCCAAGGTGTGATTGACTGAGCTAGCTGCCAAGCATGTGCCAGTCGACAAACTACGACTGTGAATTAGTCATGGCCTTGGGCGAAGAAAATTGCTTAAATATACATCCACAAAGTAGGCTTTGCATACAGGTTAAAATTGGCAACAGCTCACAATGAAAATTAGGTGTAGACCAATATAAAAGTAGGCAAAAGTATATATGTAAATGCCAACATTTTTATAGTCTTAGGAATATGCCTTCACATGAGTCAATTACCTCTTTACCCTGCTGAAAACACACCAGGGTTACCTAAGCCAGCTTTACTAGGAGGAAAATGTTAGTTGACCTGCAGGTTTTGGCAGGTGAAAAGCATGTTTATACTGGTCTATAAGCCAAACCAGCAATGTCTAAACCAGTCTTAACCAGCATGGAAATTCAGATATAGCTGTGAAATACAAGTTGAGATCCATTTACTGGGAATTCTACTCACTTTTGGAACAGCAGATGGGCAGGACTTATGGTTGAGGCAGCATATGGTCCGAACATCTGCACTGACATTCAATGGATTACACAGCACAGGCACCTAACATTACCTTTCCAGACCTTTGATTCTGAACTAAATTCCCACCTCAAATGAAGCAGGAGCCAAGGAAACACAAGGACAAGTTGGCTTCAAAAGAGATTGCAGAAGTGTCATCAACATGTAGATGTGAGTAGAGCGTGGTGCTAGCAACGCCAAGGTCATGGGTTCGATTCCCAGGGAGAGCAAGAACTGACAATAATGTAAAAAATGTGTACCTTGAATGCAATGTAAGTTGCTTTGGATAAAAGCGTCTGCCAAATGCGTAAATGTAAATTCAAACTGAGGGGTTGCATGGTTTTAAATACAACCAACCACAGCAACATTAATGCATTAATAATGGAAAAATAATTTGCATGGTTCTTTAAGGAAAACGTCTGTAACAGAAATCACACGTCAGTCCATCTAACCACCCTCATATCACTCCAAACTAATGTGACTTTTCTCCCAGAGAGCGCAAAAGTAGGTGTTATCAACATATCCAAGGTGCTATTTTGCATGGATAAACTGTAAACGAGTGCCTTGTCTCAAATCGGATTGGTTGATTGGAATGTTGTTCCTGGATTAATAAAGATCCAACAACATGTTGTACTTGATGAAATCACCATAAATATAAAATAAATAAATAAATGCCACAGCTAAAAAAATGAAAGTATCTGTGGATAAAGCAATAGAGACCACAAATAAGCCAGTAGGGATAAACTAAATATGACTCAATTGAATTGAAAATGCAGTTTGTAATACATATAATGCCTTAGATGCTCACTGGTTTCCTGTTGGTTAATGTGTGTGTGTGTGCGTGTGTGGGTTGGGTTGGGTTGGGTGGGGTGTGTGCGAGTGGGGTGGGAGATTAGGTCCCCTTAAGGGCATGTGTGTGAATTCTCCTCTTTAACTGGAAGTGAGAGTTGGGTGGGGTGATTTCTTGGATTTTCTTAAGAGGTGGGGTCTGCTAGTGGGCACAGAGAGGACCATTGAGGAAGGACATTTAGCTAACTTTTTTTTTTCTTTTCTTTTTTTTTTACAGTTTTTCTTAAAAATCGAACAAGTCTACATTGGTAAGTCTTAGAGACCAGTGTTTCTCTCGCTCTGCAGAAGGCGCATATGGATCTTAATCTTGCGGCCCACACCAAGCTGAGTGCTCTTGAGAAGGAATCTATGGAATCCTATTGACCAAGATGAATAAACAAACACATTATGTGCAAGGGGATTTGATTAAAGAAGAATGACGCAAGTCAGCCCAGGTGTTTTCGGCCCACTCTCTGCATTCCTCAAAAACCTTTCCTAAAACCACTAATTTTAAAATAGTGTTTTTTTAATGTATTTTTATAGTGTTTCTCACTATGCAGGTCAGAGAGCCTCTATATGTGTATGAAATGGTAGTCAAAGTGTTCTTTGTAATGAGTTTGGACTGAATATTTTTATGTATAATATTTGCTTGGCCACATTCTTGAGCAGTTCATATAAACAGAACTGATACATTTGCAGTTATTTAAGAGTTTTTCAAAGGTGTTATTGCCAAGAACCCCCAAAAATGATAATTCCCTTGCAAGAGACCTCTTTCTGAAAATATTAAGGAAGCCACATTTATACTGTATGCTAAAAACATGATATTATAAAGCTATCATGTTGTTTAACAATTATAGACAAAAATATTTATTTTTATAAGCTTTTTTTCTCTCTATAAACTAATAATGTTAGATGTAAATTTAAAAAAGAAACATTCAATTAAATGTATATAGCACTATTCAAATTAAATATTATTTCTCAGTATTTTTTACTTTAGAATAAAATATAAATTCCACAATGATACATGTCATTTTTAGCATTATTTAAATACTTTTATTGTATTTATTAATATTTTGAATAAACTGAAACAAAAACTGAAAATCTAAAGTTAAAGTTTTTGCAATGTTTTATTTTTAAGTTTTTTTTTGTTTTATTTCAGTCTCATTTTTAGCAATTTACTTCAACTTGACCTTATTTAAATTTGTCAAGGCAAAGTAACTGAAACCAAGACATTTTTATTTAAGTTTTTAAAAAATGTTTCATGGAATATTTTTTTTTTTTTCAGCTGTATTTCAATTAACAACAACAACAACAACAACAAAAACACATATTTAATAGTTTTAGTTAGTCAATCAATAAATCAATAAATCAATCAACCATCCAACTAGACTTCCCAGCACCCTTTGTGGCCCTGTGAGTGTCCCTGGACCACCAGTTTAAATCAGATGGTTTGATCAGTAGATGAGAACAAATACCACAGCTATACATTATTTTGTATATATCTTTTTTCCTTCAATTAGACTTTTTAATATAGTATTATGTAAAGTATTATTACATAAACAGAACAAAACAATCCCTGGTTAAAAATGAGCCAAGCCTATAATCCAAAAACCACAGAAGTGTAAGTCATTCTGTTGCTGTAAAACACTCAAACTTGCTGGCAAACCGCCACTGGTTACTTCAAGTGAAAATATGAGCTCAATTCCCACGAGATAAACTGCTATCAGCATCCCCTGCTCAGATCCCAGAATGAAAGGAATCTTCTCTTTGCAGCCAAAACAGCACTGAGATTTTTCAAATGGTTGGATTATGACTAATATTAATAATTTGTACACTAACACACCAAGTGGATGGCTGATCCGCTAATACACAGGCTTATCACAGTGTTTTACAGCTTCATCACCCTAGCTTAAAAATACATTCCAAGAACCATTGGCACTATGTCATGCGCTGAGAGAGGTCAATATGGTTTAAAACAAACAGGCATCTTAGACAGAAGTGACTGTCTACGGAGATCTACCTAAATGCAGAGTTCAGATCCAACCATCATCCAACACACCTCTCTATAATTATCAAATGCGCCTGAAGATCTTAATTATCTGGTCCAGTTGTGTTTGATCAGAGTTGGAGCTGAACTTTGAAGGGAGGTAGATTCCATCTCATCCATCTCAGACCGAGACAAGATCACATCACCATCTCAGAACTGTCAGCATCTCAGAAGTCATCAGAGGAAAACAGCTCAATTTCAGTCAAAGAAATGTCCTTTACACCATTCCAAGCTTCATCACAGCAGATAACATTTCTAAACATTCATGAAGTAGCCAGATCAATATCACCCCCATGGGCCATCCCAAAGACAAGGTCTGGATAAACATTTGAGGGTCCTGGCCCTTATGACCTCCTGTCTTAGTGTGGGAGTTTTGTGACCAGTGGTTGCTGTGATGTGAACCAGGAAGTGAGGAAAGTAATGTCGGCTTAATCGTCAACAACTCTAGTTTAATTAAGCCATATACGCCTAGATAAATGGATAGAGATCCTTCAATTTAGAATTCTAGACCCAAGTCAGGCTTAGTGCTAATACCATCCAGCTGCAGTCATGAAGCTATGACAACAGCTTCTATAGCTCTAGACCCAGACTTAACTTCCCAGCCCCCAATAGATTGAATTCCACGAACATCTGGAGTGACTGACCCCAAGCTAAAACATTATAGCTGTGTGGTAAGCACCACGGAACATGACTAGCTGTTCCCATAGAGAGAGATAGAGGAAACTGTCATCCATATTTTGATGACAATCAATGAATCCACTTAGGATTACACTACTTTTGGGAATTACAGCCCTGACCTAGCCTGACGTGGTCATACTCAATTCTAGTCAGAATATGAGTCTGAAACTGCTCCATTGGGCTGTGATTATGGGGCGTGTTTCAACCGAACCAGGAAAGACATCAACTGGATAGACCAACAACCAATCAGAGCAATGAAGCAATGCATTGTCAAAAGTCAACAGAGTTGATCATCTCTCCGTCATCGTCTAAAGCCCGCCCTGATGATTTCATTGGTCCGAACAGTTTCTGTTCGGGGTTAATTTCTCCTCTATAGATCGAGGCCAGACTGAACCGCCTGACCTAAAAGTTTTGTGGGCGGGGCTAAGTTCGGCTGGCATCCAGGCTAGCCCTGACCATTTTCAACTGAAAACAGAAAACTTTGTATGTGTTTTGGCCGTTCATTTACACGACAACAGCGTTTTGGCGGCCTGAAAACATACGTTTTTGAAAAAGTTTTTCGAAGTGCAAGGTTTTGAAAATTATACCTTTACTGTCTCCATGTAAACAACAAAAACGTGAATCTGTGAAAACAGTGACGTTACACACATTCATATTACGTGTTTGTGAAGTGTTTCCTGACAACTCGACATCTCCAACTACTGACCTGGCATGCATAATACAGCCTTTTTTTTGTCATTTTTGCAGATTTTTGACATTTTTGTCTTGGAATGATACTCGCATACATTTGAATTTGTCAACGATTAAAGGTGCACTATGTAGGATTTTTGCAGTAAAATATCCAAAAACCACCAGGCCAGTGTTATATATTTTGTTCAGTTGAGTTCTTACAATATCCTAAATGTTTCCAACTATTTGTAAATTGTGAGAAAATTGCTATTTTAACCAAGGAACTGGGACGTCAGGGAGTTGCCTGTCAATTGCGTTATATCTGCGTTACCCTCGGTTTTATCTGTCAGAAACGCTTTACTCTTAGCAGTGTGCAACAAGTGTCACAGCAGCGCCGAGCGAACGCAGAGACGAACGTCATAACACCATTTTAAACACACTTAAATGTATCTAATATGATAAACAGAGCTGCTTTACCGCCTACTCATGACCTGAAAAGCGGAAATGGCGCCGGTGACTGTGTCCCGTGTTGCGTAACAATCGCTCCAGCCTTTTGTAGAACAACATCTCATATTTTTGCATCTCACATGAGAGTACATTTCATTTCAATAGCCTAAAAACTACACTTCATAGGATTTTCACAATGCAGTCGCGATGCATGGGATTGTGTTTATGCAGAATACAACACAACAGATGCCTTATTGAAGTTGGGCTGGGATAAGCACATAGGAATGCAGGTAACCATGGTGACCATAAATAAACAAATAACAGCATACAAAAACATTATTAATGACTTTTCACATTCATGCAACAAGCATTTTCACTGTATCTGCTGGCTGTCACATCTTCTCACGCTAGATCCTAGAGCCACGAAGAAAAATCGAGAGAAATATTTAGAGAAAAATACACATAGAGACTCATAATAATGGTTGTTTATTATAAAGCTTGCCATACATTTTGTAGGTTTTTTTTACGTTTCTTAAAGTAGAGACTCAAAACATATACTCACATATACGAAATGGCCCCTCAAATAAGACATAAAAAGAGCTGTGTGTGTTTTAAGAGTGACAAAGTGTTTGATTTATGAGCCAGATGCACTCCAGCAAGGACCGAGATAAGATTCCACCTCACTAGCTGTGCATGTTCTTTCGTAATGATGCAGAAACCCCCCTCTTTCTCACCTCACACATAGCCAATGGTTGACGACACTAATACACATACCTACCCACGCACCCACACGTTAAATAGTGTCAGCACTATATTCGGCGCTCCGTCGCCCCTATTATTACCCCATCATTACAGCACTGTTGAGGTCGCATGTCAAAGTTCACCCGACAGGGTTCCCGTCTTGGGGGTGACACTGCACTGCGATGGCTCTGTGAGCCTCTTGTCAGGACGACACTTAGTCTGTGACCTCAAGGCCAGAGGTTAAAGGTGACAGTGACACCGCCCTTATCAGAAAGCTTCAGATGCTGAGAGTCTACCCTGAGGAGGAGAAGAACAGGGCTTGGACAGTAAGTGTGTGTTTTTAGAGAATGAAAGATAGAGAGAGAGAATGAGTGAGCTGTGCAAGTAAGATCCAGAAAATGGAGGCCCCGGGCTACCAGAAGCCAAACCAATATCTATTCATTTATATCGCTCCTTTTCTTCCATCCATTCTTCCATTTCCCTTCCTTCTTTGTAAATAACAAAACTAGGTGAGGGCAATTTGTCTCTTTTTAACCTCTTACTTTTCCCCAGCCCCGGCTTCCTTTTTTCATGTAACCCCACAAGGAAAATATTGCTGTAGCAATGTTTTGTCACCAATGTCAAAGATTCTGCCTTAGCCCAGCTCTAAACATTTTGTTATTTTAATTGTCATTGATCGTTCCATGAAGAACCTTTAAACTCCAAATAACCTTTGGATTTCACAAAAGATTCTTTGTAGCGGAAACAACGGTTCTTTAGATAATTGAAATATTCTTCACATTAAGAAAAAATGGTTCTGTGAAAGGTGTGGAAAAAAAACATCTATGGCATCCCTGCAAAAATACCCTTTTGTAACTTTTATTTTAAAAGAGTGTATTGTCTATATATTATTTTAATATCTATATACAAAAAAAATATTTACCTAAGATAAAATTAATTATAGACTGTAAGCCATATTTCCACCGAAATTACCTGGACCAATTTGTCCCAGGAACTTTTTCCCGGGAATTTTTTGTTCTTGCCCAAACCTGTTGCTGTCTGCTAGGGGTGTAACGCCACACATATTCATACCGAGCCCTCTTGGTACAGGACTTCCGGTATTGAATGCAATCCATAACAGTATAGGCTTGTTTTACACGCGGAACATGATACACCTCAACTGTCTGTGTTTCCATCGCAGTCTAAAGTACCGTGAAGATTAGGCAAATTAGTCTGGTGACGTAGGACTGTGTGTGACTTTCCAGTTCCCTCTGTATTTTGTCCTCTGCAAATAAACTTAATAAACCCTGAACCTTTATCCATCTGTCATATTTTTTTCAAACTCCATTGTTGATTTCAAATAGCAACACAACTCTTACTGCACACGCCACAATAGATTTTAAATAAGGTGGTTGAAATTAAATTCTGTGTAGTTAAACAATCAAAATGCTGCGTGAACTTAACCAACCAGCACGTTCAGCGCCCAAGTCACACCCGTGAAAGTTCCTGAACTTTGAAAAAGCACTACCTCACCAGCAGGGACTATCTGAGGGGGAGTACCACCCCAAAACACGGCTATAGATATTGTTGGGCCTTATACCACCACCCATGCCCCTTAATCTAACCATCTTAGCAAAGAGGTAACCAAATATTCAAATTTTCATTGTGGCTTAACCTTGCTTCAGTAAATGATGATTTAAATGGAATTCTAGGTATTTGATATAACACAGAGCACACTGAGATACGTTTTTTATTTATTTAAAAAAAATCATATTAGTGTGGACAAGCCCTCAGGGCCTCATTTATAAAACAAACATACGCACAGATTTGATCTTTGAGTGCGTGTTCACTAGCCTGACAAGTCAGACCCACATCAAGATGTTGGGTCTGGGAACTCACCACTGACAGAGCTCAATTCGAGGGGCGGGATAAACGGTTGTCTTTCAAATTCCAATAGGATAGTATCCAGTTGGCAAAACTCTGAACACATCTTCCCTTCTTAAGAATGATTTCAGTGCCATTCTTTGTTCTCTTCTCAAAGAAAAGCTTAACTCCAAGAGTCGTGGCCAAAGCCGGAAGACCACTGTTCGCCAGCTTCTTTGTTTTTGAGTAGCACGCGGAACCTCCGCAACTCTGCCGTCATTATGTTCAGCCCGCCCACCGACTCTATACACGATGCGATTGGCCTCACTAGAGTTTGGTTTTTCAAGCTTTATGGAGAGTTGCTAGATGACACGGGCTGCAAATTGGATTTGCTGCCGCTAGGGTGTGTCTAGATTTCTAGGCTAAGTGTACGCTAAAATCAACACCAAAAAAATCCATATTTATAAAGTGGTTGATGTGAAAAAAGTGCTTAGCACACACTTTTTCTTGTTGCAGAGAGTCAGAGTACTGCATGTATTTGGAAATCTAAGCAATTCTTGCCGTTAGCTATTCTATGAGTTTGAAAATGGAACTGTCTAAGATGGTAAATGCAATTTGTCTTTCTGCTTACCATACTAAGCATTTCAACATGACTGAAGAAACTTCTGACCCAGAAAGCATTCCTGTGGCATACCAAATCACAAGATAATATCATCACTTTTTTACTGCCTGGTTTTTGGCACATTTTTAAATATTTTGAGGATATTAATGGTAGGGGGTTAAAAAAATTGGGTTGGGTGTGGTTTGAGAGTTTGAGTAACAGATCTCCCACTGACATAAATTGATGATTTGCACAAAACATCTACAGTATATTGGACAGAGAGGCTTTTTGGCAACGAGAATCTAGGGTGGATGGGTGTTTCTTTAGCCTGAGCAAAAAATATATCCTTTACTAACAACTCAACATTACCATTTCTGAAATATTTGCAATATTAGAAAGTCTTAGAATTCTCTTTAGCCACAACCTTTACTCAAAGGCTCTGTGGTAATTATTCAAATTTGTGTTTACATAATTTAAAATAAATGTTCTATTTTCCTGTATTCATGTGATGCCATTTATGAATTTGTGCTGAATTTCCAGTATTTAGTCACATAATCTTTCAGAAAACATTCTAATATGCTCATCTGTTGCTCAAGAAACATTTCTTAGTATTTTTGTGTAAACTAGGATACATTTTTTTAAAAATTATTTGATGAGAAAGTTCAAAAGAAGAGCAATTATTTGAAATAGAAATCTTTTGTAACATTATATGTCTTGAGTCACATTCTGTCACATTGATCAATTTAATATCTTTGCTGAATAAAAGTATTAATTTATGTTGAACTGAACTGAACAGTGTTTATATAATGACTTACATCAAGCTCCAAAATATTGTTAATATTGCCTCTTGCTGTATTAAACTCTTCCATGAAAAGTATTGAAGTTGAATTTTATTTTTATATTTGTTGTATTTAATGTAACAGTGTCTATACAAAGATTCATTCATTCATTCATTCATTCAAGTGCAATCTTATACAGTTTAAATAAACTGACCGTCAACTCGCAAACACACTTGCAATTGAATGTGCCAAATAATTATTAACATCTAGGTCAAATTTAAATGCTAGAAAACACAATTCAGACCTGTCTCTTGCCAAGAGCTTTTTTTTGGCCAGATGTCAGGAATACAGGTTATCCCTGTGATGCTCCTGGCACAGTTTTGACAGGTGTCACGATAACATCTTTAACCGTGACAGCCGTAACATTACACACAGATGCTAATAGCCTTGTGTCTGGTGCATAGACCAATACAGAAAGTAGGTTAAAGATTGTAAAGAATGTTTTTTTCCCCAGAAACATGCTGGAAATTACCTTTTACTGAGTATCACTAAGTGAGAAACCCTTAATCTAATGAAAAAGTAGGTCAGTCATGTGCGATTGGGTTCACGGCCCATGAGCAGACACAGGATCAGTCATGTCGACAGATAAGCACAAATATACTCAAATCTGTAAATGTTTAAAAAGACATATATCTTGTACAAACCTCCACTTCCTCTATTAATCTATCTACAGTTATTCTATTATCTGCTGTAAGAATGAATGACAAGATAGATCCAACTGAAGATTGGATCACAGTTCTCTCAAAACCTTAGCAAAGTAAAAAAGTGGCGCCACATACTTTGACGCAATGCTACATAAATTCAAGTATGATGGTATTTATATGGTATTCTAAAGTACTTTTAATAATGAAATGTTGGTACATGTTTCAAATACAAAACAAAGACAAAGGTATTTGCGCGGTACTTTTTCGTAAGTGATGGTAATACCATGGTTCGAGTATTGAATCATGGTATTTGGAAATGTTACCATGATATTCCTGTAGGTACTATGGGGTGCCATGTAAATACCATGGTACATAAACAACAGTACCATAATATGTTTCAAAATGCCATAGTATAACATCACTGTACCTCAGGAAGGTGGCAAAATTAGCTACATTTAGGCCAGACTTTTTGTCAAATCCACAAATCCAACTTGACCTTGTTGTTAATCTGCATCAGAAAATTCCTGATTGTGTAAATTCCTATAAAAACGAATATGACGGTCTATGAAAATTCACTAAACAAAGCTTAATGTGACCCTTCCTTAAGGCCAGAGTACTTTTAGTAAAGTTCATTTTTATTATGGTACACATTCAAAAATATGGCACTACCATGGTACCATATCCAAAAATAGTAAAATTGCACTTTTTAGTATGATTATTAGCCTAGGAAAAAAAAAGACAACTTCCGGCAAATTTGCTGTACAAGTAGTCTGGCAAAGAGCCCATTCAAGCCCATTTCTAATGTGACGAAATCACGGCACCAATCAGAAACGTTGGGGCGGGCTTTACAAGATGACGACAGCGCAGTGACGGTGAAGCAGAATTTTGTACATTGAAAAGATGGATGGTGCCATGGAACATGGATCTTGTTCGTATCAGCTATCGCATCTGTTTTAAGCGATTTAAACTTTTCCTTTAGGTTAAAACCCGAGCAAAGAACAACACTCGGCTACCAGATGTGGATTACACCGGCTACTTTGATGATGAGGATGGGGTGTGTGATCATTTGCTAACACACACAGCAGCTCTCGATCTGGCCTTTCTGTGATTATTTCCTCAGACTACATCTGGTAATCATGTAACAATTGTAAATAAATAACTAGTGTAATTATGCTCAATTCTGAAAATGTTCTAATACATCTGAAATGACGGAATTTAAATATAGTTTGTGAGACAATTTTCAAAAGATGAATATTATTTTATTTTCAAAATAGTGCAAATCACATTCTAATCGCAATACAAACGCCTTACAACAGGGGCAAATGTGATCAGAGCTCTGTGTTTTCTGTTCGGCCGTCAATCCCGAGATGTTTCAGTCGGTCTGAGATGCTGATGGAGTGGCGGTGGACACCAGATATTATCATATTTCTTTTACAACAGCGGCAAAACTCGTCAGAAGCCATTGCAACATCTTCATCGAAATCGCAAACAGAGAATTGCTGTCCTAGTCTCAGATCATCTGTTTGTGACGCCCCTTTGGAAATGGCTTGTCTATGAAGCTTTTCCGGACCATAACTCAGTTACTACTGAGAAGGGTCTGGTTTTAACCAGACTATATGATTATACTAAAGGCATCCAAATCTTGGCACAAAACTGCATTACTGGCAACACAGCATCTCCCAAATAACTTTCACTTATCATTAACACAGATATGTGAGTGAGTGAGTGAGAGAGAGAGAGAGAGAGAGAGAGAGAGAGAGAGAGAGAGAGAGAGACAGAGAGAGAGAGAGAGAGAGAGAGAGAGAGAGAGAGAGAGAGAGAGAGAGAGAGAGAGAGAATGTTGACGATAAGGAGGACAGAACACATTTAAAACCATCTTATAAATGCAGAACCCAATGCAGCCACAACAACCACCCGAAGAGGAAATGAAGCATAGGTCTCTAAAACCAAAACAACGAAGCGGGAGATTATGATGCCTTTGAGACCGAACAATAGCAGTACTTTCATTAAAATCCTCCCATCATTTATAACATGCTGTTGAAATCCTAAAAAAAAAACTCAAATCTTCCTCCCTGGAACAGGAGATGAATATTGAACCCATATAAATCAAATGCCGCAACACAACGTCGCATCGCAGGCATTCCAGCGACTGAAAATGCATGAGCAGATTCTTAAGAGAATGAATCTTAAGAGCACAGACTTCAGCAATGTATGCTCAGTTAAAAAAAAAAAAAAAAAAAGAGTATTTTGTTTCAGTTCTGAGTGATTATAATAGAGATGAAGGGGATGTGGTTCACTTACACAGCCAGGGACCCCTAACCCGACGGGGGCCGCTGAGTCAGCAAGACAGGGCCCCTGATATCTGTCTGTGGAGCTCCCCCAGTCTCAGCTATCACCACAGGTAAACAAACACAGCAGAACAGATGAAGGACTGAAGATAAGAATGGGCTATGCAGCGTGGGCTCAAATCTACACAAACATGCTCAGTATTGCACAGACATACAGAACCCCAAGGACTATGTGTATTCCACCACTGGTAGGCTTATTAACAATTATTTGCTCTGCTAAAAACTGAAAATACACAAAAGGGGCACTGACTACTTTTTCATTTCTGTTGAGTTTGCCCTTAAACATTTACAGCATTAAAATAAATAGCATTTACTATAGTTGCCGTAATAACGCAAACACGTTAAACTTCTATGCCACCACAGTTTAAAAAACATGTCCATTTTTATTGCATGAGTTTATATTAAAAGATGCTTTATACCCCTGAAAATTTCCCCTTGGATTTTGTTAGGCCAGTCCAGCTCTAAAAATGGTGCTGAGTTGGTCTTTTTAGACAGGATGTAAAATCAGACATTCTTCACAGTAAGCACCCAGCACAGTTTCCAAATATTTGTGCATACCACTTTTCAGGATGCCTTTTCTTGCGTAAAAACATATATTGGTTCCTTTCAGACTGGACTGGTTCTGAGGGGTTCTGTTTGATAGGCTGTTGCTGTATAAATTGTCTGACTATGTCTGGATTTGACTGTTGACAGAGCTCATAACCGACCAATGACATAACCTAACGGCCTGTTTTATTGGGGCTATTAATACATCTCAGTTCATAGGTTTTTACAGATTTCAGTTCCGTCACTTGCACACATTCAGGGTCAAATCTGAGGAAGCCGTCTGTCTTGAGGTTCTACTGTGTTTGCACATTAAATGGCAGAATGTCCTTTTTTCCCCCACTTTTAACATATGTGACCCGTGCTGGCAAAAGAGTCGAAATGCGCACAGGATAATTTCAAGCTATAGGCAAAACAAGTGAAAAATTTGTTCATTAAGCCCTCGTCTAGTGACCACAATGCTCCAAATACCAATTAAACATCTAAAAGTATCTTTATTTTTCTGAGAGGAGTACCTTTTCTTTTGTCCATGAAAACAATCTCACTCATGCTGACTGCAAGATCCGATGCATGGACACTTAGACACCTCAGACAACGTGCGAGCCCTATACACACACATACACAGAACTACAGTATTTAAAAATGTATGTCTTGCCGAGTATTCACGCAATAAACAAATGTTTGGTTTGGAAAAACATCTGATGTGTAACATTATATCAGATCAGTGTGGTACAGTAAGTCTTAATATAGGCTGTCTTAATGTTAATCAAACAATTGTGGTAGCATGAAAAAAAAAAGTTTAATATATATTTTTCCTATAGATATTTGGTTTTAATTTGATGTGTGTAAAATTTGATGTTATTTTGGGTGGGTGGTATGGTTGCTAGGTGATTTTTTTTTTTTTCCTGAAAATCTGCAGAAAACTTGAACTCTATTTTTCTCAAAATTGACTTTGCTGACTTGTTTAACTTCAAACAGGTGTAGCTATTTTTTATTTTATTTTTTTGTCAGATTCCAACAAATTGTACATTATTTAGTATGTTTAAAAAATAATATAATTTGTATAATTTTAAGTCAAGTCTGTTCGCCATTTTGGTAACAACCATTTCCAGTCATGCACATCTCTTATCTACTTAAATGATAAAGACCAAAATCTTTAAAACAGTTTGTCGGTATACGTGTTTACATGCATTCAATCATTGTCTGAGCAGTGTAATAGTTATGCTTAGTTTCAATGTGTTCTGTTTCCTATCATTTGCTGTTTTCCATCCAAATTTGCAAATTTAACTATTGCACAAAATGGGAATATTGCATAAAACGTTCACAAATAAAGCAGTGTTTCCATCCAGTGAGTCGAAGAGAACAAAATTGTCAGATCTGGATAAACTGAAGCTAAATATCAAGAAAAGTGTGTGTAATAAGAGCTGTGCAACAAGATCGGTCCACTAGTTAGTCCAGTTATGCCATCGCGTTGCCAATCACATGATATTTTTGATTCACATTAAGGGATTTATGAAGGAAATGTGTTTCCAATGCAGTTTAAGCACGTTTTCCTATCAACTCAAACGAGTGCATATGTTTGTTATGTGCATTTTCTTATATCCCAAAATAAGCTGTTGTATGTTGACCTAGTTCCCTTGTGTGTGCCAGTTAAATCACTAATTAAGTTCACATGCTGTTCATTTCATTCTAGAGCTTTTGACAGGATTTGTTTTACATGGATAGATGGAGTAGTGTAATTTTACCACAGGATGTCTGTAATATCAAGGGCCAATTCGCAAAAACAGGCAGAGGGATTAAACCCGATTTACGCACCGCCGTCACATACCTGTCGTCAAGTGCATATTATATTGCTTCCTGAAATCACGTGCGTAAACACATATAATCTAACCTACAGATATGTCGATCAATTTATTAATTAAATGAATAACATTCTGATTGGATTCTGCTGGTATTAGGAACTTTCCTAAAGCTAAAAGAAGTTTCATGCCTCTGACAAGTGCTTTTAACCTTTTTTGGATCTGAATGGTAAGCAAAAAAAAAAAAACACGCAAGGTTTGCCACAAACTTGTACCACGGCCTAGAATGAAACTGAATGCTTTTTTCAAGTGCCTCCATACGTGAAAAAACATGAAAAACTACTTTTAAACAGGAAATGCTGGAATATTTACGTACAAATTGACAGCTGGTCTATTCGCACGAGATTAGCATTACCTGAGGATTTTTTTCCCCGGTCCTTTTTACAGAAAGTAAAAGTCGCCGTAATCTTAAATGGCATTGTCCGTAATGATAACTGGCACATTTGGACTGGACTAAAATCACTGAGAAGCTCTGGTAATAATTACATTACCCCACCTCTCCGTGATAAACAAATCCCGTCGGAATAGGGCTATAGTCTTGTGACTTACCAAAACGTACAAAATCAATTAGATTAGTAGATTAAGGTGTATATACATGAAGGTTTTTAGCCATAATTAGTCATAAATCCAGTTATAAACAGATTAATTAGAAGCGGTTTCTCAAGAGGAAATTTCAGGTGTTCCTTGTGGGGACATTTAGTCATCACAACATGGGAATAACTGGCTAATAACACAAAACCTAATTTTTTCACATTCATTAAAAATAAACAAAAATGTTTGAAAAAGGTAACTGGCTCTTAAACACATTGATTGTTGCGGTATCTCCCTTTCACACTAATCTGAAAATCTACATCCACCTTAAGAGTGTATTCTTTAGTAATTTAGTTAAGTTAACGTGACAGTCATGAGCAAATGCCAAAAAGGTCCCCAAACAAAAAGAAAGTGAAAGATAGAGAGAGATGCAAAAGTTAAAAAAAAAGAAGGAATGAAAAGAAAGCAAATACCCTTTGGTGTAAGTTTCACCGTGTCACTGGGTTTAGGAAAACATTCCACTCACTCTCCTTGAATTGAAAGAGTAAATGAGAGTGAGAGAGAGTTAGGCAGACTAAAAGCATTAGTGTAGAATTAGAGTAACACACTCACCGTACTCCCTCACATACCACACTCATGTTTGCTTACACATAAAACACTGCAATGGTGTTTAAAAAGTGTGCTATAACTTACCACCAACTTTAAAAGGACAAATTTTAAGGCCGTTAAACTGAAAAACAAATTATACAATTATGCATAGGAAAGAATACTGTAAAATGACTAAATAAAGGAAATGGGTTGGAAACTGATAAGTTGTAAAAATGTCACAATGGATGTTTGTCTGAAGCCTGAAGCTAACCTGAACCTGTAAAAAAGTCTGTTTTTTTTTTTTTTTTTTTTTCCGGTGATGAAAAAAAAAGGAATGACATTTTAAAAATAAATAAAAATAATGCATCTTTCAGGAATGGAAAAAAAAATGTTTAAGTTCCCAAAAACGGTATATCACAGAGTATGTGTTTTGTAAAGTGGCAGCTGCGAGGCTCTCAGCGCCGTTGACAGAAAACAGGAAGGAATGTTTTAAACTATAAGGAAGATAAGAGAACTGTGAACATCAGCTCTTGTGAGGAGGTATAAAGATAGACAAACACATAAAACACACACAAACACACAGGCGCACATCGCATTCCTGGACCCCCAAACACACACTAAAACTCCCTTGAGATTGTGGTCTAATTAAACTCTCTCTCTCTCTCTCTCTCTCTCTCTCTCTCTCTCTCTCTCTCTGAGATGGGAGTGGAAAATGTGTTTGATGAAGCTACATGGCTCAAGGCTGAGGACACAGCGTGACACAAACATATACACATACAAACAGGGATACACTGAAAGCTATGACTCAAATAAGAAAATATGAAATAATTACCACAGCATCTAACAACCCATGTAAACTCACATCTCTATAATATCATTAGATATTGCCAGGGACTCTCCTTCTATGTAAATCTATTTTAATAACCCTCAATGAATGAACATGAACCAAAGTTTTATTGAAAAGTAAGAGCTCTCTCACCCCATCATGAGCTTTATTTGTTCATCATCTGGCTTCAGTCTAATGCAGTGTGTAGCTTAGGCATTCTTTCTTTGGTGGTTTGCACTGTAATGCAAGGAAGAGTCTTCATATTCTGTTCTTTCTTTATGATATAAGCCATCATTAACACTAATGGGGCTGAAATGTCAAGAATACTTTAGCTTTTTTTTCATTAATGCTTTTTCAGGTATCAGAGCTTTTAAATAAGTATTTACCAATGGGAAAGTATACTGACTAAACTCATGCTGGGTACACACTACAAGATTATCAGGGCGATTTTGGGCCGATTTCTCCCTTTCTTATAATCCTAGTTAAAGTCCTGATTATCTTGATGGTTTTACAGATTATTTAATCAGATTTTCCAGTGTTGTGAGGTGTGTTAAGGGTGACTGAATCTGTTTGGATGAACGTTGGAGCAGTCCCGTTTATTTAAAGGAATTAAATTATTAAAAGATTAAAAGGGATTTAAAGAAATTAAGAAAAAATAAATAAGATTGTGTATGGTAAAGTTACAGTTATAGTTGTAGTTATGAGTATAAACTAATTACAAATCATATGTAAAAATCCAAAGCGTTTCTTGTCATGTCATATTCAGTTATGATTTACAAAAATAATGTCCTTTTTCAATACAAAAATGGTGAAAATTCATAAAAAAAAAAAAATGTCAAGTAGTTTGCGTCCCTCGATATTACCGTTCGTCACTGAACGTTTTTATCTTCAAAAAGTGTTTTGAATTAAATGTTTAGCTACTCTTTCACTGCTATAACTGAAGTGTGCCGTTGGAATTCGCACAACAGTAAGCTCTGATAACCAAACTGAAGTAAATAATTCAAATGAAATAAAGGTCAACTTGAAAAAGAGGTGGAAACAAACAAACACGTTAATAAAGGATGACATGCAACATAAACACATGCAAACACAGTATACAACTTGAAAAATATGAAAATAAAAATAAATAAATAACATGAAAAAACTTGGAAAATTAAAATACATTCAAATAATATCAAACAAATTAAGACAGGAATCAGTGATAAAATAAAAATTTTTTAAAAAAAAGTTTTCACGTGAGAATGTGAATTCTGGTTTTGGTAATTGTACAATGATGTGTAAAACAATCCTCAGGCCATAACCGGGGCAATATACTTAAAAAAAAAACAAGTTAAATTGAAGTTGATTATGGCACAAACTCTTTTCAGATGAAGATGACTCTACTGATGTGGTTGTTATTGACTGAGAATAGGCAAACCACAGTGCTTTAAATGGTTCAATCTGGTTCTATTATGTAGCTTTACCCAGCATTAATCAGAGTGTGCAACCTAGTCCACTTGGACCCCAAACATTTCCATGGTGGTAATTTCCTGAAGCAGTGCGACTCAGAATCACGGACTGGCCTGTGGCCGGCTGGAACAGGTTAGCTGCTGTAAATCATTAAATACTCAGGGTCGATATGAGAGCCGTAAGCCAGATGGGGAGCAGGTGGAAAGGAAAGAGGATGACCTTGAGAAAAAGGCCTTCAAACTAGACTCGGCCAGCTGTGGGAATCAACAACATGCCATGGAATTTCGCAGAGAGTGAGTGTGTGAATGAGTGTGAGAGAAAAAGAGAGGCGGAAAAGATAGAGATCAAGCCAAAACGGCTAATTTGACACTTCCGTGTGGCTTTGTTATTCTTAACACTTAACAACTTGGAGGTACAATACCACACCCCTAGTTTTCATCCTCCACTGACTAGCAGGCATGAACACACACATTTTGGGCTTCACTGGGCATGTACCCAGTTGAAGAGGCTTTGGTCTGAGGGCTTAAGCGCGACGAGGACCCTTTAAATCGGACCAGCCAACAAGACTCCCCACTGATGATCTTTTCACTCAGGACACAAAAGACTGACACCCACTAGCAAAAGCAGCAAAGTCACACAGCATGACAGCGGATGTACAAATAAAGCTGTCGGACCTGATGGACACCACTTGAGAATTGGTCAAGCACACAGTTCTTTATTGACACTGTTGTTTTCCTGTTTATTAATGGGAAGCTGCATCTGTATTGTTATAACGCGTAAAAGCCGAAAGTATACTTTTGTTTTTATTTAATTTTTTATGCGTACGTGTGCATATGCGCACAACCTTGCAAAGTATACTTCTTTTGACTCATATGCATACACAGGTGATCGACGCATGCACAGTTTTAAGGAATCTCTCCGCACGAGTTACAATCCCTGTAAAATCTGCAACAAAAAAAATGAAATGCACATGTGCAACCTGCATGCACAAAGCAGAGGTGGACAAAGTACTCAACTTCATTACTTGAGTAAAAGTAAAAGTATTACTAGTCATATATTTCTCTGTGAAAGTTGTAAAAACAGATTTTTACTTGAGCAAAAGTACAGAAGTATTTGTTTTCAGAAGTACTTAAAGGGTTAGTTCAGCCAAAAATTAAATGTATGTCATTAATGACTCACCCTAATGTTGTTCCACACCCGTAAGACCTCCGTTCATCTTCAGAACACAGTTTAAGATATTTAATATTTAGTCTGACAGCGTATCTAAGTGTAGGCACACTATACTGTACATGTCCAGAAAGGGAATAAAAACATCATCAAAGTAGCCCATATGTGACATCAGTTATTAATTAGAATCTCTTGAAGCATCGAAAATACATTTTGGTTCAAAAATAGCAAAAACTACGACTTTATTCAGCATTGTCTTCTCCTCCCCATTTGTTTTCAAACCTCAAATAAAGATTCAAACAGTCATGAATCAGCGGATTGATTCATGATTTGGATCGCGTGTCAAACTGCCAAACTGCTGAAATCACGTGACATTGGCGATCCGAATTTGAATCTTTATTTGAGATTTGAAAACAAGCAATGCTTTTCGATGCTTCAAGAGATTCTAATTAACTTATGTCACATATGGACTGCTTTGATGATGTTTGTATTCCCTTTCTGGACATGGACAGTATAGTGTGCATACAATTAGATATGCTGTCGGACTAAATATAAAATATCTTAAACTGTGTCCTGAAGATGAACGGAGGTCTTTCGGGTGTGGAACGACATTTGGGTGAGGCATTAATGTCATAAATTGTATTTTTTGGTGAACTATCCCTTTAGTTTAAAAAAATGCTGGTCAATCATTGAACTTCACAAAACCCTACAAGAGTGATTCCTGATAGGCTTTCCTAAAAAAACTTTCGACTTTGAGGACCTAGATAGAAATGTAGTCGAGTAAAAAGTACAATATTTGTCTTTCAAATGTAGTGAAGTTGAATAAAAAAAAAAAAAATACTCAAGTAAAGTACAGATACTCGAAAAGTGTACTTAAGTACAATACAATAAATGTAGTTACTGTCCACCTCTGGCACAAAGTACACACGGTTACAAATATCCGGCGGTGTGCGTTCAGGTAGTCTCTTCTGATGACATTCGCACTGTACGCTGACCCTCAAGTATGCATTCAAAGTGAAGTATACTTTGGCCTAACATGTGACTTGACTTAACTCTTTCCCTACCACTGTCAAAAAATTTTTTTGCTCTGCTTTCCGTGTTATCACTGTTATATGGTAGGGGGGCTTTCACACTGAAAGAGTACAGACTCTTTAGATCAAAACACAGGCAACAAAGAAGCAGAAACAAGTGATAGCTATTTATAAAATAGCGTGATAATCAACATTAAACAGCATATACACCTAAACTGTTTAAAGTTACGTAATGTAAAGTCAATCCAGGAGGTCTAGGATTGTGCCAGCTTTGGGAGTATTGGACGCAATCTAATCCATCTATGTTTTGATCATCATTCCTGAATGTATTTTTTCTGTGCGTTTTGGATGTCTAAACACATTTTTCTTAGCTTTTTGCTTAAAAAAATATACTTTAAATTGGCCCACGTTCAAGTGTAAATAATAAAAGAATGCATCACGGTATAATACATGTTTTATTTTGTTTTGTTTGTTTAAAAGCAGATGCTCTGTTTTTATCTTTTGGCATATTGTATGTTCAGATATTCATACAATACTATAAAAATTTTGTGAAAATTATCAAAAATGCCGGCGATGACTGGTAACTTTAAAACAAATGCAGGTGGGGAAAGATTTATAGGGATAGTTCACCCAAAAATTTAAATTCTGTCATCATTTACTCACCCTCAAGTTGTTCCAAACCTAAATTTCTTTCTTCTGCTATAAGGAAGATATTTGGAAGTTTATAAGTTTATAACCAAGCAGAGCTCAGCAGCCATAGTACAAACTTCATTCAGGTTTAGAACAATTTGGGTGAGGATTTTCATTTTTGGACGAACAATATTCTTTACTTAGATACTTATTTGTATGTTCTTTTTTAAAACGGAGGCATAATTATTGTTTTTAAATCTTAGTGTTGTTCAAAATGTACTTCATTTCAGCAGATTTTAAGTCTCAAAGTGATTTGATCTAATCATCATTAAAATTAAGTTCAACATTTATGAATAAAGAGTTTCTTTCAGAATTATTTTTCTTTTCTTTATATGCCATGGCTTTTTCAGTCTTATAAATGGTAAACATGTGTCCTGACTCCCCTTCACAAGATTGCTTTAATGATTAATATCAAACAAAGCCGGTTATACGTTATGTAATTCCATTAGCGGGCTAAGCGCTAGGGTCCTCGATTACACAGTTTGTCCTCTGGTCGCCTGGAAGGCAGACATCACGTAAACTGAACACTGCAGCTGCGCGGGTGACCTCTGACCTGAAGGCAATCTGAACTTTCATCAACCGTTAGCCTGCTGGGTTATGACGCTAAACTCTTCAGCTAATCCAATTAAAACCTGTCAGTGGAGAAAGCAAGTCGAGAAAATCATACTAATGTCACGTAAAGTCCTGAGCAGATGGGTGAATTTTCATGCTAGCTCAACCTGCTTTGTGCGGCTTACTAGTAGGCTTTAATCTAGTCATGTTGTTCACTAGCAGTCATGCTGGTCATTCACTATGGACTTGTTGACCAAGTTAGTCTTGATATTTAAGGCAGTTATGATACTTTTTTCCCATTTTCAAATGTAAAAAAAAAAAAAAAACTGTTGTTGTCACTTAACAAATCTCAAAATTGCAAATCCATTTGGTGCCAATATTGGCCCAGAAATTAGACACTATATCTTTAAGAAACATCTTATTTTCACAGCCTGCATGTGACGAATGTAAATCTCTTCTGACTTTATAGCTATATGCTCTGCTTGTTTACACACACTCATGCGAACTATACACACAGTTCATTTACCATGTCAACACCCACACTCTTTTATACAGTCATTTCCGATATTTTTATTTTATTACAAACATCCTGCTTACCGAAGCCACAACATTTTGGCCCTTGCCTGGAAATGAAGGAAGAGGGCAATGGTTCGATGTCAAGAGGAAGAAAAGGAGGGATTTGAGGAAAAGAACGTTTGAAGAAGCCTTAGGTTGTCGTGACCCACCTCTCTTTCATCTCTGGGTACTGAGGCTAGGGAAAGATACCTTCACACTCTCTGGAAAAAAGGGCAGGGGAAGGCTAACATCCATCACCTCTGACCTGTCCACTGCTTCTGGAGAAAGGAGGGGAGAAGGTAGGCCTCTGACCTGGAATCCACACCCTTAGCCCCTCCGAAGCTGGAGAAAGAGGACTTCAAGAGAGGCCCTGGCTGGTTTATGACTAATATGGGGAGATTTGCTGAGAGAGGAAGGTCAGTGAGGTTGATTTATGAAAGACAGTGAGGTGATGGAAAAACAAATCAAAGTAGGAGTAAGAACAGTCTGACGAGGGGAGGAGACATAATAAAAGACTTGCAAGCTTTGCTAATAAATATTAATTTCATCATGCTATTTTTCCCTAGTATTTCTGAATTAATTATACATTTTCATATTGTACATTATGTTGTGATGCCCAAATGAACTTTGTTTTATTTTAAAATGCATTTATATTATAACAATTTTTCTTATTGTCCACTCACCGATAATCTGCCATAAAAAAATAAAATAGAAAAACTTTAAAATTAAAATGATGAAACGAAAAAAAATGAAAACGGTAGAAAAAAAAAAATGAAAACGGTAGGGGAAAAAATGGTGAAAGCATAAAATCAAATAAAAGAAATATGTTAAAACAATAACAACACATCCATCTTTCATCCATTATGCTTAAATTAAATTCTGGCATTTAAAATTATGGATTTTACTTTTTATTTGAACAAAATAACAATTGTAATAGTCTATTTATCATATTTATTCAGTTGCTAATATAGGCTATTATAATACGTTTATTGTTATTGGACAAACTTCCCTATGCTTATGCTTGGGTTTTCGGTAAGTTAACCACCAACACTACTGGTTGCTGGAAGGTAACTGCTTGTTTTAGTCCATTACTAAAAAAGTTATAATGATTTTATGCTCCTGCTTTGAGGTATAGAGTGAGAGAATAAGAGGGAAAAATGAGTGGCTAATAGACCATTTAGAGTAAGTTGATAGTGGGTAAAAGCGTTCGCTCAATGAGCACCTGCTCACAGATAATTCTAGGCCTCCAAATGGCAACATACTAATAGTAGCTATCACAATTCTGCCAACCTTTAAAGATACGAACCACACCTCAGCTATAAAGTTATTTATCACCTAAACAGCTTATTAAAGCAAGTACTTTTTCTTGGATGCTGGCTACCTTGTTTGAGTGTGTTTGTGTTTGCTCAGCACTATTAGCTCAGCTTAGGCAGATCTGAATGTTCTGTACAGATACTCCAAAACATGAACTCATCCTCCAGGTTTTATCACTCTCAAATAAAATGGAAAACAGGGGAAAAAAAATTTCAATCAATGCCACCCCCCACCCCCCAATATTTCTGCAATGTTTCTCCGAAAAGTATAATTTGAGTATAAATATAATTGACCAAACAAAAAAATGTGAACAGGGAAAAGATAGGTAAAAATCAAGCATGACTATTCTAATCTGAGAAACAGATCACTTTGTTGTTGAGAATGGTGCTTTTATATTTTAAGCACTGTACGTGGTTCTTTGTTGAGAGAAGAAATAAATTCTACACTGATATAAAAGCTTTTTTAAAAAAAACATTAAACAGAGCTATTTTTCCACCACTTAGGTCATAATATTTAATTATTTTGTTGTCTGTCTGCTGAAGTGTGAAAATGCCAGTGGAGGCACAGATAATAATAATAACATTTGTGTGAAAAGCAGGTATTGTATAGAATATGAAATATATAAAATGGCTGTAGTTTGTAGGCGAAGTATGAAATGTCTGGTTTTTGTGATTATGCTGCATACTTTTCCTGGGCAGTCTACAAATAAGCTGAATTATAGGCAAAGTATCAAAACACGCCTTTAATGGCATTGAAAATGTTTTCGAAAAGGAGCAAAGAACTACGACATAAAGTAAATGATGTTCGTTGGTGGTGTTGAACTACTTGTTGCTGCAATGGCATTTTAAATGGCACTGCACAGTCTTCCTGTTCCGACATCGTGACACAGCAACCGTTTGGGAACAATAGGGATAAGCCTCTGTGGCGTGAGTGGAAACCCGAAAGTGAGTAGCGGGAGCATTCTATACTCTGCTGGCTGGGCCATTGGCATTAAACAGAATGCATAGGAAATGTGTGAAATATAGACAATTTTATACTTTGCCTACAAACTTCAGGCATTCTATAATATATTTCCTAGGCATTCTATAGCATAACTTCCAGAGCTCTTACTTGTACCACCTGACTGCTGCAGATTTGTTTCACCGTTGATAGCGTTTACATAGAAACGCATAAATCCAAAACTGAGGACGTGAACAGCTCCGGGAACATCACGGGTTGCCATCTCGCAATTAACGGCATTGTGGCGAGGTTGACGAGCGAGAGACGTGGGAGGAGCGAGCGAGACGGGTGCGTGATTGATGAGCGTCACCTGCGATAAGGGAGCTCGGAAGCATGTAAGAATGAGAAGGACAAGGCACGACCAGGACTGGACTTTATATTGTGTTTTGTTTTATTATGTGTATTCGAACGGATATGAATCAGCGTATTGATTCATGATTCGGATCACATGTCAAACTGCCAAACTGCTGAAATCACGTGACATTGGCATTAATCAATACGCTGATTCATAACCGTTTGAATCTTTGTTTGCGGATTGAAAACAAACATGGAAGAGAAGACAATGCTGACTAAAGTTGTAGTTTTTGTTATTTTTGGACTAACCTGCATTTTCGATGCTTCAAGAGATTCTAATTAACTAACTGAATTCACATGTGGACTACTTAGATGATATTTTTATTACCGTTCTGGACATGGACAGTACTAAACGTAAAAATGAACGGAGGTCTTACGGGTATGGAACAACATTAGGGTGAGTCATTAATGGCATAATTTGCATTTTTGGGTGAACTAATACAATACATTACAATGATTTAATTAGCATTGTATTGGATGTGGCATAGTCCAGGTTAACATTTGCGATTTATTTTTAGGAAGGAATTAAAAGAGAAAAAAAAATCCAATATTGGGTTCTTTTTGGAAAGAAAACCTGTGAATTTACATGTTTAAACTACACTAGAATTTGAACTTGTAGTCAAAACAACTAAAATTAGAAGTAATTTGTTTAACGTTTTCGTTACAATGAAGTTGACAGTTGCACAGATCTTTCCACGCACAAAAATAAACCCATATCCATGGATAGGTTGTAAGCCCACACTACTGAATAAACCATTAGACCACACTGCTACTGGTCATGAAAATTTTAGTGTTGTTAGGGTGGGTTTCAAAATTTCCTTGACTTTTTTTTTTCTTTCTCAAAAAGCCATGGGAGAAAAAAACCCTGCCTTACTGGATGATGGCTCACTGTCTGACATATTTAATTCATAAGGAAGTGAAGTGCATGCATTCTGTCAGACTAAGTCGTGTGGAAGCACTATAGACCGAACCTTAGAAGCACACATATAAAACCACAAAAAGTTAATCCATCTCTCTCCATCCCTCTCGCATCACTCTCACACACAACACAATAAACCACTTATGATTTCCTGGCACTAGTAGTCAGCCATCTTTAAAACACTTGAATGACACAGCATTTCCTGAGTTCATAACTGACTATCAGATGTCATTCATAATGCATTAATCACTAACGCATTCAAAATCTCAGTACATTATGGCTAAGATACAACATACGCAACTCAAAATGCACTATACAACCCAAAAAAGGATTCAAGTAGGCTATGTAGCAAACTTATTTTAGTCATGAGATCACATAACCAAGTGGAAAACTTGGTCACACGTAATAGTAGGTGTCTTTAACTACTACATACTTAAATAAAAATAAATAAAAAAATGTAATGTACAATGTACTTATTGTGCTCAGGTTGTATTGCAAAACAATTTTGCTGCTACTGAGCTGGGATACAGGCAAGGTTAGGGACAGGTCAGTGGTATGGCTAGGTTTAAAGGTGGGTTAACATGCAGTGTAATGGCATGTATAAGAGCATTGCATCAAACAATTCATTTAAAAGTAAGCACATTGTAGTTAAAAGCACCTAATATAAAGTGGGACCAAAAATCCTCAACGCAAAACCATATTTTAAACATAAATATATACGCTGAGGTATCATGCTATATGAATAGTTGTATTTAGTACAATGGTGCAAATATTAGGAGTTCCATATCTGATACTGTCACTGTACTATGGTACCATCACAATTTTTTTAAAGGCCAAATGCATTTGTACCACCTATAGCATCATAAAGAGGTCATATTCATTCTTAGAAACATGCTTTTTTCATCACTTCTACATTCGCACATCCACACCCACTTCCACATCGACTCACACACTCACCTGTCACCCTTTGGTCTCGTGTGTTTCTGTTAAACAGATCCAGAGCCCTGCAGGTGGAGTGTCTGATGTGTTCACTCAGAGATCTTTGCAGAAGCTGCAGACGCATGGACCTCGGCATCTTCTCCTGCGCTCTTTCGGTTCTATGTTCTCGTCCTACTTCACCTCTCTCCCGGGTCTGTCGTTCTCTACTCAGTCCATTTTCCATGTCCGGTTCTGCGTGCTGTGCTGCAGTGTGCATTAGGGAGTTCCCACTGCAACGCTCTCACATCCAGTCCTGCGCTACTGTGTGTGTGTGTGTGTGTTTGTGTGTAGGGCAGAGTGCTTTCAGTCACAGGCCTCAGTGCCTCCGCAATGTGAATAAAAAAATTCACATTTGTGTAATTTAAGTGCACTTGCTCGCTCTCTTTGTGTGTCCTTCAAGCTGCTACTTGTCTTCATGTTGTCAGTTTGCATTCGGAACATCTAAGTGGCTGTACTGATGGAGGCAAAACGTGCGTCATCTAAATTCATCTTAGCGCATTCGTTCATTCTGCTTGAGCGAGCATGTACTCTTACATGAGAGGAAGCCACAAACAAATGTCCTACACTAAGATTACACATGCAACCAAAAAGAAGCAGGTGTCGCACATTGTCATCAAACCCACACTTATATTTGTTTCCTAGCTTTGAGGTGGATGGGAATTTTTGTTTTGTTGAATTCAAGCACAATATTCTTATATTATATTCTATGCATTACATTTTTCTCTAAATGAGGACACAACTTAGACTCATATAAAGCTACACTAGTTTTATTTTTCATTTAAAACTTATTATAATTACAAAATAACTGCATATGAATGCAATAATTTAGAAATATCATTGCATTTTAAAGGTGATGTATGTAATTTTTTGACTGTACTAAAGCATAAAAATACCAATGTTTGCCGATATTTAGGAAATATGCTGAGATCACACTTATTTATCTGATTCTACAGTTATTCTACTTTGAAATGTGGGTTTCGTGTTAGAATGTTTGTTTTTGTCTCCGTGATCCCACCCACTGGCAATTTACCCAATAGTATTTTCACACACCTGGTTGCCAATTGGTCGAAAACACAGTGTATTGTAGCCATGGAAGCCATCAAACAAACTGGGGCAGAGACTGTAGATTCAATCCAACCCAAAAAGCATTGGCAACCATCTAAAAAACATGAATGAGAGCGTATTAAAACGTGGATAAATCAACTCATCAACTTAAGGGTGTAAGTCTCCTCGACGCATTGTCAATTGCACTCGCTCTTGTGCATGTCCTATCTGGCAACCCGTGTGAACTATGAGTCTGAGGAAGAGGGGGTGGGAGAAACAACTCTCCAATATTTTGAATTTGGACTATAGTACTCATTTCAACAGCTAGCTGTCAATATTACATACTGCACCTTTAAGACTTTAAAAAAAAAAAAAAAAATAGTTTTATGGTTTTGCCTGGTTTAGCCATCACCGGAGTACATTTTTGCTGATTTAAGTAAATCCACACTTTTCTAAGCTATAGTGCACTACCAGGCTCCAAATGGAAGTTCTTAGTTATGTAACAGTTAGATTATATGTAAATGAACTGGATTAGGCCCGCCAAACAATAGATGTTATTTTGCATTGCTGAACTGTTAGTCGATACATGCACCCTTTGGACAGGGAAAGAAATAATGCTGTGCAATAAAGCAAATATAATATAACATTAAGATAATTAATTTGATTTGCAGGTTTAATCATTTGAGTTCACACTCAACATGCACTCACACACTCTGAACCACATAACTGTCGTTGTGATTTATTCTTCATGGGTGATTTATGGTAACTTGTTGCTTTTTTAGTATAATAATTAAGTTTACAATGTCTATTAAATATTACAGTGCTCATGAAGAATGCTGTTAAAAACAAAAAACTCAGCTTCACTCCACATATACATTTAATAAAAAACCTTGAAATGGTGCTCTGTGGCACGGCAGGATTTAGAACATCTTCCTGAGTCTCCGCGGACAGGTGGCGAATGCCGCCACCAGTGTGTGTACACTCATTGAAAACAATGTGTTCGAATTTTAAAGATGTGGCGCTAGGGATGGCTCGATACCACAATTTTGGCTTCGGTACGGTACCACAATCTAATACCGAAGTACCGATATTAAATCGATACCACAAGGTCTGATATTAGCGCGGGTATATTGCACGCGAATGAGTTCAATTATGCAAGTTTTGAGTTTATAAAGTGGGAAATTACCACAAATGTTTATTAGTAAATTAATCAGCAAAGCTTATCACATCAAATCAGTCATTTGAAAACTTTCTTGTGAGAAATAATTTCAGCAAAAATCTCTCAAAATGAGCAAATTGCTTTTGGTTTCAAAAGACATCGCACTACACTAAAGCAATCTGCATAATCCGATTCAACATTTCACGCTCGTCTCGGGATGGAGAACAGAAATCATTTGAACATGCAAGTGATTTTATAGCATTTCGTAATAACAGTTACAGGAGATATGAGCTCATACGACACACACACACACACACACACACACACACACACGCGCCTGTCACTTAGTCACGCTCGCACATTACACATTAAGTTTCCTTAAACAGTCAAATACACAGAGTTATGTACAAATGTCCATCTTTAGTGAGTAAGTTATTCACATAAACACAGGCGGTTGTGTCTAACGGGAATATAAATAGTGCAATAGTACGCGTGCAAATATAATGAGATCTAAATGTCATTGGTTGAAACGAACGCTGGAGATTGTGATATTCGATCTTATGTTAGGCTATGTGTGTGCGTTGATCAGTGTTAAAAGAAAATAAATGTCTAAATGAGATGGTTTGAATGATCACTGACCTGTCGATCTCTTCAGAAGTCTTAAAATCAGAATAGTGACAGATGCTTCTTGGCTAGGTTTGATGGTTCTTCATCAGTTTTATAAGCAAAGTCATTACAAATGTCACTTCTACTCCTCTCTTTATTAATTCGTTTTGGGCATCTTGAGTGAGATTCAACTGCTTTATCCATTTTGTTCATCTGTTGTTTTCACATTTGCCGGTTGTTTCGGGTCAGTTTGGGTAGCGCGCTGCCATCTAGCGGTGAACTTCGGAACAGCAGCATATACCGAAATGTGCCAAATCATGATATCGTACCGTTTTAAATAAAATATATACCGGTATTTTTCCAGTACCGGTATATCGCGCATCCCTATGTGGCGCTGAGCTTCGCGTCCGGTGTGCGACCCCCTTTAGAAGCAGGAAAAATTAGCAAGCGTAAGGATTTGAGCAGGTTTGACAAGGGCCTAATTGTGATGGCTAGCCGACTGGGTCGGAGTATCTCCAAAACTGCAGCTCTTGTGGGGTGTTCACATTCTGCAGTGGTCAGAATCTATAAAAAGTGGTCAAAGGAAGGAACAGTGGTGAACTGGTCTTGACAGGGTCATGGGTGGCCAAAGCTCATTGATTCACGTGGGGAGCGAAGGCTGGCCCGTGTGGTCCAATCAAACAGACGAGCTACTGTAGCTCAAATTGCTCAAAAAGTGAATGCTGGTTCTGATAGAAATGTGTCAAAATGGATTGGATTTGCTTGGATTGGATGCGTGATTTTTAGAGGCCAAGGAATTTAAAGGCCAAGTCAACACCACAAACTCACAGTACATTTCAGTTTGTTTTGTATGGGGCTGCAAAGCCTTGTCCACCGCCGAAAGAGCCATAAAGTGCGTATCATATGCACGCGAAAAATTGCATACCATATGCACGCCAAAACTCATTTTGGCGTACACATTCCACAAAATTGCAAACTCGTATTATTTATACGCATTTCCGGGCTCATGTGTCGCTTACCTGGGGAACACATGGCACCAGGATGCACTATGGCAAGAAGGCAAGCTGGCGAAGGCAGTGTGATGCTTTGGGCAATGTTGTGGATGTTACTTTGACACATACCACCTACATAAGCATTGTTGCAGACCATGTACACCCTTTCATGAATACAATATTCCCTGGAGGCTGTGGCCTCTTTCAGCAGGATAATGCTTCCTGCCACAAAACAGAAATGGTTTAGGAATGGTTTGAGGAGCACAACACAGAGTTTGAGGTGTTGACTTGGCCTTTAAATTCCTTGGCTTCCAAAAATCAAGCATCTGTGGGATGTGCTGAACAAACAAGTCCAATCCATGGAGGCCCACCTCACAACTTACAGCACTTAAATGATCTTAAAGGAGTCCATGCCTCGACGGGTCAGGGGTGTTTTGGCAGCAAATGGAGGACCAACAAAATATTAGGAAGGTGGTTGAAATATTTTGTCTGATCAATGTATACTAACAAAGCAATAATAAAATAAACCTCTGATTTGTCAACAATGAAATGGAGAGTTTGAACTGATTCACACATAAATTAAGCATAACTAGAAAAGTATTTTAGCAAAATCATTTCATGGAAACTATGTACATTTAATGTATAGATATAAAGTATAATAAGTAATGATGTTGAATAAGAGGTTGTAAGGAGGCATGTGCTCTGTGTGTGTGCGTATGTGTGGGTGATAGTGTGTGTGTGCTGGGGTGTGAAATGACTGGGTTTATGAGCATTCAAAGAGAGTTGATAATTGAAGATAATAATAGCAACTGTGTGTTTAGAATACTTTGCCAAAGCGACGTAAATTTGGGATTAGTGCTTTTGCATTCCCAGTAATGCACCACTGAAGCAAGCGATGAGGGTTAATTGGCCAGCTAAGAGTTGCACTACAATAGATGCTTAATAATAGCACAGAAAACACACACACACACACACACACACACACACACACACACACACACACACACACACACACACACACACACACACACAGCTGATAATTTACTTTATGACCTCTGAGGAAAAGCTAAAGGAAATAAGCTTCATTTCTTCTGCTCTTTTCAGCTTAAAGATCCAGACCAGGATTCAATCATTAAAACTTACACACAGCAGTCACTAAGTTGTTAAATAAATAACATTTCTAAACTGCCAAAATTGAGGATTAATGGCTTAATGACCAATAAATTAAGTCAAACAAAAAGTATAATGCAAAGTATAATATTTTTTTTGCAAATATATAAGAGGTTTAACACAAAGTGCACAGATCTAAATGGGTTCAATAAGGGTGCTCAAACACACAAACACACAAACACACACACACACACACACACACACACACACACACACACACACACACACACACACACACACACACACACACACACCAAAAAGAGAACATAAACACACATTTAAACCTCACCCTCACCATCTAATTTACAATAGAAAAACACAATCTTCTTGGAAATACCAAGATGTCTGCCCATGTGTAATGTTAGAAGTCTGGAAACACTTCGTCCTACTTTCAGCACCCTAGCAGAGTTTTGTACACAATCACTTACACAAATAAGCACGTACACGTTTTTGGGAAGCATCCAAACTCTTTCATTCATCTCTCCTGAACATTCCATTCCTGGAGTGATTGCATCAATAGCATGTAAAGTGAATGAGGAGGTTCATATCATTGTTAGTGAATGAGGAGCCTTTTTGTCATCTGAGAAGAACACATGTCTCGCTCTGGAAGGATAATCAATGTGTCTCTCTTTCCTTCGCTCTCTGTCTCACCTAAGACACTGTTACAGAAATGATATTTAGGTGATGATATTAAGATGGAGAGACACAAATACATAATAAGCAAAAGAAAGCTGGTCGATCATCATGATATTGTGTAGCAGCCAAAATACTCAGACTGATCCTGATACTCTTAACAGAGGGATCACCTGGGTACACACAATGACCTACAAACACAAAACAATGGGGAAAGAGTTCAAGAGGTAACATCTATGGAGTCAACATAAGATTAAAGTCCACACCCAAACACAGAGACAAGCAAACAAGCTGACATTTACAAAAAAAAAACAAAAAAACAAACAAAAAAAACTATCCCGTGTTCACATCATAAGACCCCTGCTGAGTATTGTGCTGTTGAGTCATGGGATAGAGACTGCTCAAGGCCCACATATGGGGCTAAAAGCGCTCTTTACAGAAATCTGAAAAGATGATTTCCTGCTCTACAAAAACTGAACAAGCTGCTCATCCCATCAACTCACAATGCACTACAGTTTCCTGTCCAGCAGGACTATATCTTACCACAGCCAGGGAATGACCCTGGGAATGGACAAATGGGAATTACTAGTGACATCAGCTAAAAAAACAAGACAAAAAGAGATCATTCTCAGTCAAAGCTACAGTAGAAGAAACAGAAACATTACACTGTCATTTTATTTAAACTAACACTAAAACTTATTTTGTTTTATGAATGTCACATTCAAATTGGCTTCGAAATGTTGTATCAGGCAGGCCTTCATCATTTATTTGCTATGTTCTGGTAATTTTCTGCCAGTACATTATCCAGTAATTAGACGGAAATTTCCCTTGACCCTTAAAACAGAAATTAATGCAATGTGTAATTCAAAATACAGGTAAAAAAACATGTATAAAAAAATATTTATATTTTATCCTTATTTATATTTTATTATATTATATACACTGTGCCCTATTTTTTAAGGATGTTTTTTTTATTTATTTATTTATTTATTTATTTTTTTTTACAGTGTAGCTATGCAATTGGTCTTAGTTAGACAATTAATTTTTGTTTAAAGGTACCCTAGAATGAAAAATGTGATTAACCTTGCCATAGTGAAATAATACGAGTTCAGTACAGGGACATCCCATACTGTGAGTCTCAAACACCATTGCCACCTACTTATGTAAATCTCGTAAATCAAAAACACCACAGAAAAAAAGTGCTTCTCAACATAAACCCAATCGTGACGCATCATTTACGCACGCCCCCAACATTTGCATCTGTCCAGACATGTGCATTGTCAGAGGGAACTGACGGAGCGGAATGGACACACGTCAGGTTCCAGGCTGTTCAGGAGACTTTTCTACCCTTCCCACAGATAAAAAATGTCAACAGTCATGGTTGATGTTTATAATCGGATACCACTACAATTTAATTCAAGATCGTTCGTTTGTTCGGCCCATTTCAAGCAAGCTTCGCTCAGCGTCTTAAACTGAAGATAGTGGCAATTACAACGGTATTCCTGCAAACAAGTAGCAATTTTATCCACTTATTGACTGTTTAAACAATTTCTGATTAAATTGAAAGTATCTTAGAGACAGCATTGTCTAGATAATGCAAAATGCTAGTACAGTAACAATAGGAAACACCAAGTATCATACAAAACTAAATAGTGTGTCTAATGACAAAGAGTAATATTATTTTGTATTACAAAATACAACCGTAGATAAGTTGCTTACAGATCGTTCACTCGATCCTTCTAGCAAACGTCACCTTTTCCACCATATAAGTTAAAACTATAGTCATTTGACAAGGCTATTCACTTTGTAAAAATATATATATTTATATTTTTGAGAACTTAAGTAGGATGTGTTTGCATGCTTGTATTAAGAGTATATCACAGTCACTGCGTAGCCTACATTGTGACTAACGTTATATAAACATGCAATATCGTTGACGAAAAAAGACGAGTCATCACTGGTTTTGGTTTGGGAAAGAAGATCGTTCGTGCGGTTGTCAAATTTCAGTAATTTAAATCCCCCAAACAGAGCTTTTCTGTTAAAAGAACATGTATGCTATCCGGTGTTTTACCTAAACATGTCCAATCTGGCAACCATATGCACGCGAGCTCTCTCTCACGCGCGGATGATCTGAAAACACCACATAAACAAGTACAAGTCTGCTACAGCCCAGAGATTGACTGAGGAGGTGAGGAAGGACAACCTGAATGCAGTCCTATGTTTCATATACTTCAAAAAGGGATTCACCGAGGTACGATGGTGAAGATCCTGAAGGCATACGGAATTCCTCCGAACCTACTCCGGTCAATAGAGTCCATGTACTCAGGAACAAGGGCCAGGGTGGTGACCCAGATGGCAACAGCGAGGAGTTTGACATCCTGGCTGTAGTTATGCAAGGGGACACACTAGCCCCCTCTCTCTTCATCATAGTCCTTGATTATGCGATCAGTGGGCGAGAGCAGGAACTTGGCTTCACGCTGACACCAAGGAAGTCAAGTCGACACCCGGCAGTAGTCTTGACAGACCTTGACTATGCAGATGACATCAGTCTGCTCTCCGACAACATGGAACAAGCACAGGAACTACTGCACAGGGTAGAGCTAGAGTGCACCAAGGTTGGCCTTAGGATAAATGCAAAGAAAACTGAGGTCATGACCTACAACGTTCCACCAGAATATCAACCTCTGATAACAGCAGGAGACACTGTGCTGAAAGAAGTTGAGGACTTCAAATACCTGGGCGCATGGGTCAACTCAACTGAGCAAGATCTAAAAGTGAGGAAGGCACTTGCATGGAGGGCCCTGAACGGCATGAACAGTATATGGAACTCCAACCTTTCCCGCCAAATCAAGCTCAGCTTCTTCTACGCGACGGTAGAGTCTGTTCTCCTCTATGGCAGTGAATGCTGGACCCTGAATCCAACCTTAGAGAAGTCCCTGCACAGGTGCTACACCAGGATGCTGCGATGCAGTGCTTAACATCAGCAAGAGTGAGCATGTAACCAATAAAATCCTGTATGAGGGAGTACCAAGAGTAAGCAATAAGATTGCTGTGAGGAGAATGAGACTTGCAGGACATTGCCGAAGGCATCGAGAGCTGCCAGCCAGCAAGCTGGTGCTATGGAACCAACACATGGCCATCGGTCAAGAGGACGTCCCACGTTAACGTATGTGGACATACTCAAGAGGGATGCAGGAGCCCAGAGCACCAATGAACTGGCCAGATGCATGGAGAATCGGGATGACTGGAGGCAACGATGGAAGATTTGAGATGTTTTGCTTAAAGTTTCGTTTAGCCAGTCTGTGTTCTGTCAGGACGGCCAGGACTTACGAGCCGCTTTATTGAACTGCTGTGAGCTTCTGAAATAAGCCAATTAGAGCAGAGCTCAACATTAATATTCATGACCATTCCAAATAAGGCAAAAACAGAGCATTACATCCTAGGGACAATTTATAGGGTTGTAAATGGACCTGCAAAACTGTATCTGGACAATTCTTGCCCATAAGCCACATACCCTCTATGTAGATATCAGAGAACAATTTAACATATTGTTTCAAATCATTCTAGGGCACCTTTAAAAATGTATTCAGAATGTAACTTCTAGTCTGGCTCCACAATCCTATGTTCTTTCGCTCAATTTTCATTTTCCTTCGGTACTCCATCTAGGATTGCAAAATATATTGTCTGGTTTTCTCCGATAAAATTTTAACCGGTCCAATCAACGAACAGAGGGAGTGGCTGAGAATGATGACATTGATGTTGTGCGCAAGTTTGAGATGGCATGCGTCAAGACAAAACGTTAGCGATTGGTTATGGAAGATCCAGAGTGGCTCTGGACAGGTCTAGTAGTTTTAAACTTCAACAGAGTACCCTCCCCAAAGAAGTTAATGTTTGTCAATGAAGAGTGATTCTCTGTACAAATGAAATGTACAAGAGTACAGTAGAACCAGGCTAGTGAAATGACACTGTGGTGGAATTGTGTCTATGTTAGACATTCTTAGTATACAAATTGAATGATTAAATAAACTTGTGAGAATGTGTTTTAGAAAGTTTATTTTCTAAGAGGTCTACAGGCCCAAAAGCACATAGTTGTTAAAGCTACACAGTGTGATATTTTCCCCCATCTAGTGGTGAAGAGGTACATGACAATCCAGTGAATATTAGTTTCTGTTCCTCTCAATACTGATTTCGTTTTAACTCCTATGGTGGCCAATTTAGTCCAAGAATAACATGGCAATCCCCCTCTTCACATTCAACACGGTGCCATCGAGTGTTAAAACGCAAAAGGCGAAGCTTGAATTTATGGCTATGTTCCTCTTTGGCTAATGTACTTTCAAGATTGAGGGGCAACATGGCAACCAGCATTCGAACCCCTCATCCGTATGTATTTTCAATGGCCTATTATAAACTTACGAGAATACTTTATTACGTGAAAGAAGTAAATATACATTAATGAGCACATATATTTTTGAAAGAACTATGTGTTTTTAGCTAAGAGTAAACAAAAAAAGTTACGCAGTGTAGCTTTAAAGCAGCCTCCAACAGAACTGTGGTCTTCAAACAGATGCCTTCCGAAAGGAAAACAGCATAGGGATTGTAAGTGTACCATTGGCCAAGAATGTACCCTTGCGCAAACCCAAAGTCTCCTTACTATTACTTCAAAGCCAATAAAACTGTGTGGGAAATAAAAGGCTAGGATTGAGATGGCATTAAGTTCTTAGAATCAAATAAGCATAACAGACAACCCTAAGAGCACATTAGCTCCAAAATTCAGACTGTCATTAATGCTGTGCGCTACTATTGCCTCTGGACATGAAGACAAACATGAGATCAGGACAGGATCTGTTCAGAGAAGAGGGTTGATTCGTGTCAGCGGGGTTATTTCATGTGAAACCGTCTTAGAAAATTGGCATGGAAATGTATGTGAATCGCTGGCTAGATAAGGACTCAGGATGTTTTTTTTTTTTTTAGGTTATTCAGTGAATCACAGAAGTTTGTCAGAATTTATTGGGTTGTTTACTGCCTGGGTACACATTTCTGTCACACCAGTACACACTATAGGCCTCAGAACACAGTATGCAAATACACAATATTGCCAAAAGTATTGGGACACCCCTGTAAATCATTGAATTCAGGAGTTTCAATCACTTCCATGGCCACAGATGTATAAAACCAAGCACCTATATGCAGATGCTTCTACAAACATTTATGAAAGAATGGGTTGCACTCAGGATCTCAGTGAATTCAAGCATGCATGGCACCGTGATTGGTTGCCACCTGTGCAATAAGTCAATTCGCTAAATTTCCTTACTGCTAAATATTTCACGGTCAACTGCTAGTGGTATTATAACAAAGTTGAAGCAATTGGGAACAAGCACCTGCTGAGGCACAGAGTGTGCAGAGGTTGCCAATAGAGTCAATAGCTACAGGCCTCCAAACTTCGTTTGGCCTTTAGATTGACTTAGGAACAGTGCATATAGAGACTCATGGAATGGGTTTCCATGGCTAAGCAGCTGCATCCAAGCCTTACATCACCAAGTGCAATGCAAAGCGTCAGATGCAGTGGGGTAAAGCATGTCGCCACTGGACTCTAGAGCAGTGGACAGGTGTTCTCTTGAGTGACGAATGATTCTCTGTCTGGCAATCTGATGGACAAGTCTGGGTTTGCCAGGAGAACGGTACTTGCCTGACTGCATTGTGCAAATGGGAATTTTTGATGGAGGAGGATTAGAAACATCCACAGAAATATGGGTATCAGAACAACTTGATGATGAGTAAATAATGACACAATATCTCATTATCTCAATATCTCTAAAATAAACCTGATATTATGAACGAAAGCAGAGAGAGAGAGAGAGAGAGAGAGAGAGAGAGAGAGAGAGAGAGAGAGAGAGAGAGAGAGAGAGAGAGAGAGAGAGAGAGAGGAGAGAGAGGGGAGAGAGGAGAGAGAGAGAGAGAGAGAGGGAGAGAGAGAGAGAGAGAGAGAGAGAGAAGAGAGAGAGAGGGAGGGAGAGAGAGAGAGAGAGAGAGAGAGAGAGAGAGAGAGAGAGAGAGAGAGAGAGAGAGAGAGAAGAGAGAGAGAGGAGAGAAGAGAGAGAGAGAGAGAGAGAGAGAGAGAGAGAGAGAGAGAGAGAGAGCGAGAGCAAGAGCAAGAGCAAGAGCAAGAGCAAGAGCAAGAGCAAGAGCAAGAGCAAACGAAACCAGTTCTGGGACAGAAAATGCGGGTAGTGAATCAAGGCTCCTGTGTAGAAGAGGAAACCCATTTCAAAGAGATTTTTCAATAATAATTACAATTACTTTTCTCAGAAACTTGACTCAACAACCTCCTCTTTCCAGGCATACTTATAGCCTTTCCACTATAACAATACATATATAGTAATCACCCATACTGATGGGAAATCTTGATGACTTAAGTGGAATTTCCCAGTGTTATAAGATCAAATCCCAAAGAACATCCAGTAAGTGGGCTAATGATAAAACTTGCATGCTTACGGAATATGACTAAAACCATGAGAACAACCATAAACATTTTGTTGACTTGTTTACTTACATTTTCCCAAATGTTTCCAACAATTTTTAAATCCATAGAAACAAATCATTGTTATTTAGATCAACATGGTTAGTATTTTTTTTTTTGTTTCTTCCCAAAAAGTAAATTATAACACTGATTATTTGTAATGTCAGTAATGCAGCATTTCCATACAAACCGCACGCCATTTAGCAACAGAAATCATCAACGTTTATTAATATGAATTTCTATTATCAATCTAGCTTACTGCAATGTCAACAATTGCCTAATATAGCCACCAGGTGTACATATATTATAAACATAACATTCAATACACTCAGATGTATTTTAGATTGTTTTGAACAAGTGAAAAAGCCCTGGGTTACTGCAATATTTTCATGAGGTCACGTCATGAAAACTTCCATCATGTACATGTGCTGTCTTCTCTGTTCTCTCTTCAATTGACCAAATAAAAGGCTGTGCCATTTCAACTGGATGAATGCCGGGAATTGAGTGCTGTTGAGATGTTTTCCCCTTTCATATTAATAGAGAAATGAGCAAATTAAATTTTGCTCTGATGACCCTCCACCTCCAAGCAATTTATGAAAATGACATTTCTTCTTCCTGAACTTCTTGGACATTAAATTAAAGGTTGATAAGATTATAATGGGTCCATCATCATTATATAACCAGCCATTGTTTAAATATAATAATGCATACATTAAATTCATGAATAACTATCGAGAATTAAGCTTATTTCTGAAGCTCTTTTCCATCTTCTAACAGAATGTAGATAACAACACAAATCCTTAAAATGACAATATGAAGATATATTGGCCATATTCTTGAACCACAAATTAGGGATGGGTCACACAAAACTTTTTTGTTTGTTTGTTTTTTAATCTGGCAGAATAGAAAGCTAACAAATCTGCACATTACACTGTAAAACAAACAAATAATGTAACTGATTACTTGTTCAAAGTTAATAAATTCGGTTTAAGAACTTGCAGATTATTATTTTGAACTCATACAATGTAACTCTTAACTTTAAATATTTGAGTAAACTAGTTTAACAATAATCATAAAAAATTATCATGTAATTTCAATTTAAATATTTTCAGTAATGGAAACTTTGATAGCTTTGACTAGTTAATTCAATACATGCTAAACTGCTAATTGGTAACTGCTTTTTTATTTATTTTTTATTGTCAATTAACCCTTAAAGACAGAGACAGAAGTTAAAAATAACTATCGTTCTAAAATGTTTAATAACTTTTAAACCGCTAATCCAATCTGTATGCTGTAAACTGCACTGTAAAGAGGAGAATGTCTCGCAATTGATCATTCAGAGGCTCCGTAGTCAGCGTGGATGCATCATCAAAATATGCTACAGTGATTTGTCAAGAAAACACACATGGGTTGATCCCCTGAGCCAAACAGAAATTATTATTTTTTTATCATTAGTCTCCCCAGTCTTTAAAGGTAAAAAAAAAAAAAAAAAAAAGTTTATTAAACTGTTTGTGAAAAGATACAATATTTTAAGAATTATTTGATGATTAGAAATATCTATATTTTATCTTGTTGTTCTCCAGTTTTTAAACACAGGTGAATGAATCTTGTGGAACAACACTAAGCAATCCAGTCAGCACATGGGCTGCCTTCCTTAGTCAAGTCGTTCAGATATGCCATCGTTATTTCAAAAATATCTAGGGGTGGTGCACATCCCTACATACAATTCATTTATACTTTCATTACCACCTCAAGCCATTTTTCATTTAATACATTTTCAAGCCAGGAGATAAGATTGGGAAGAGCATTCCGGTATAAAAATATAAGATGTGACAGAGAACACTCTGTATCACTAGCCAGGCTTGTGTGTGCATGTGGTTGTTGCTTGTGTGTGTGCAGTCATGGATCTGAGGAAACAGGCAGTAGCAAGCTTGTGTGGCTAATCCCAGTACTGACAGTTTCTCAAGCACTCTAATAAAAAATTCACCCCTTTCCTCCCCTCTCTTCCCAGAGACATTCTTACAAACCTGTACCTGGACTGACCTGGCTCTCCCCAGCTGGGGCTCGACCCCAGATGCAGGTGAGGGAGAGAGATCAGAAGTGAGCAATAGACCCATTGTTCTGGACCCAGAGCCTGAGCCGTGACAGGGGGAATGGGTGCGATAGGGGCAGGAATGCTCTAGGATGAACGCACATCAAAGAACTACGGGCAAAAGGCTGGAGAGGGAGGCGTTCTGCAGACATGATTATAGGTACCGAACTCATTGGAGATAAGAACAAATGAGAGGTTATTGTTGCGCTTGATAGGCACAGACATGAGATCAGTTTTGTAGTTTCACTTAATAATGGTATGTTAGTGAGAATGCGGAGGCCTGATCCCAGATCAGCATTGCAGGGATTACAATCAAGGTAATGTGAGGGAGCAAAAGCTTTGAAAACCACCAACCCTGTCTTTCTTTTCCTCCACTGCCCTTCTATGGGAATGAAAAGCAAAACTGTAATGTTTTACATTTTCCTTAAAGATGGGGTAAGTGTTATTTCGAAACCGTTTAACAAAACGGACTCGGGCCGAGTCCAATAACAAACTTGTAGCCAATCAGCAGTAAGGGGCGTGTCTACTATTGATGGTGAGAAAAGAGCGCTCAGTGCACGTCATTATTCACTACACACGAGTTACACAGGACGGACATTAGCCGAGAACTAATATATGCTGGCTTTTGCTTGAATATGCTTGTGTGTCATGTTCACTTGTTTGTTCATTTGCGATCGTAATGTCACACACTTCAGCGATGATAAAGACCCGGTCATAATTGTATTGTGTACTATCAAGTTGTCATGATAACTCTCATATGGTCATAATTGTAATATGTCGTTAGTTGGACTGTTGTGCTCGTGTACTTTCGAGTTGTTCATGAGAACGGTTTGTGTTTTTGTGATGGAAGGGGTGACTTTTTCATTGAATATTCAACCTGGATTAGTAACGCATAGATTTGCAGTTGTCATTGCCTAAGTTACGTACAGTATCTGTGGGGCAGAGCTATCAAAATAGGGCCCAGACCCTTTTGGGGTAGGGGCGTGTTTGTTTTAGTGATTTGAAATACCAACAACAGTTACCAGAAAGCACTTACCCCCATCTTTAACTGCACGGCAAATCCACCTGCCATGAAACATGTATGTGCAAACAGTAGTGGTATCATTAAAACATTTTTCGTGAGGATAATACTAGATCGAAGTGTTGAATCTAACACAAAAAGCAGACTGAGGAGCACAACAGAATAATTTTCTCCTTTACACTGCTGTTCAAAAGGTTTGAGTCAGTAATTTAAAAAACCTGTACGTTTTGCCTCTTTGACACCATGTCTGTTTGAGTTATCTGCGGAATTATCATCTTTACATGGGTTGTGCATCGGCACGGCTCCTCTGCGCAGCTGTATCTAATGTTCTGAGGAGTATGTGCGGCTGTCATTCATTCACTGCACCGGTGTGGATACTTCAGAATCACAGAATCTATGTCTTGGAGTTGACCAAAATAAGACTTTTCAGTGGAAAATGTCATCTGAACAAGTAGCATGTCTGCCATTTGTGTTCTGTCCAACTGAGAAAAAAGCATTACAATAAATCTAACGATCACTTAGCTTACATCACATCCAACCACATTTAGTGTGTATTAGTGTTACCTGTAGATATTAATTTCTGTCCTGTCTAATCTTATGCTTTTGACTGCGGGTGAATCTCCCGTTGTCCAGTTGGACCCTTCTGGATTACAATCCGCCATTAAAATTATAAATTGAATTATTCCAGCTGCTGTGAGAAAAGGCTGTAAATGATCCGCCACCTGCAGCATCCTCACATGCGATACTACTAATAGCCGGACTCCTTCTTTATGTGTACAGACTAGGGCTGTCAAAATTGCTCAAAAATTACATTTGAATATTCCATCTAAAACAAAAATGAATATTCGAACTATTCGAATATCTGGGTGCGCATTTGGTCGATTACGCGCATTACGTCATTAACAGGACAAATTAATACAAAGAGACATACTTGTATAGTTTGTCTATTTAACTTTATACATATTTGACAACGTATTACTTACACACAAAAAAGTAGATTGTTATTATAAATTATATAATTATTATTAATATATATAAATTAACTAATGGCCAAGACCGCAGAGCACAGACCTCTCTCTCACCCTCGCGCTCTCTGCGGATAATGGTTTAAATGAACAAACTTTGAGTGCTGATCAAGACTTTTGTGCAAGCAATTTAAGGTTGTGAGACTTGCGATTCTTGTCCCAAATATAGCAGGCTTCATTCAGTGATTGAAACAAATATTAATAATATTAACTGAAGTTTTACAGCACATAAAATGCTCCGAGCGAGCTGTGCTAAACATGAAACTTTTCCTTGACACAAAACAGCAAATAATCAAACCAGTGGAAGCAGTGCATTTATTTTTATTTATAAAATATCTCTTCAGTCAGTGCAGTACAGTAGCCAACATTTTAGTGTTTCTGTATAACGTTAAATAATTTGGCCAGCAGCCATATCACCCTGTAGCCCAAAACTGGTTTCCCACTGAAGCTAAGCAGGGCTTAGCCTGGTTAGTACCTGGATGGGAGACCAACTGGGAAAACCAGGTTGCTGCTGGTAGAGGTGTTAGTGAGGCCAGCAGGGGGCGCTCACCCTGTGGTCTGTGTGGGTCCTAACACCCTAGTTTAGGGATGGGGACACTATACTGTCAAAGAGCACCGTCTTTCGGATGAGACATTAAACCGAGCTCCTGACTCTCTGTGGTCATTAAAAATCCCAAGATGTCCTTCGATAAAAGAGTAGGGGTGTAGCCTCGGCATCCTGGCCAAATTTGCCCACTAGCCTCTGTCCATCATGGCCTCCTAATAATCCCCATAACCTGGCTTCATCACTCGGTCTTCTCTCCACCAATCAGCTGGTGTGTGGTGAACGTTCTGGCGCAATATGGCTGCCGTCACATAATCCAGGTGGGTGCTGCACATTGGTGGTGGTTGAGGAGATTCCCCCTTCTATGTAAAGCGCTTTGAGTGCCTAGAAAAGCGCTATATAAATGTAATTAATTATTAATTATTATTATTAAAATGAGGCATGGTATGCAAACTGTATCTTACATAGCTTGCATATAACTTTATCTCGCGGCTCAACAATTTTACCTCCTACCTACCAAAATCCAACGTACTTCCAGGCTTTTTAGATTATGGAGTTAAAATCTCTTTCTCTGCTGCAGTCGAGTTGGGCTCTGCACTTTCTGCCATCTTCCCTGCAAGACGCGTCAACTTTCAGCAGTGACAGTACGACTCCTGTGACCTGTCCCTGAACCCTCAGGCGCGCGCTCACTCGCAAAGCAGACAGCCTACGCCTCTAACTACCGCGGCGGGGATTTTTTTCGCTTTTTTTTTTTTATTCGAATATTAATTTTCACCTTCGAAATTCACTTTTTAAAAACTATTCGAATATATATTCGAATTTAGAATATTCGTTGACAGCCCTAGTACAGACGTGACGTAATTTATCAAAGACAAGCTCAAATTTGGCGTGGAAAGCTACCAGTACCATTTAAATTATAACATATTATTACAAGCTTACCGTTGTGAATCAGGCTAAGGTAAGGAGATCATTTTGAATAGTGGCTAGTTATGTACTTGCTCAAAAATGTTTTTACCAAAAAAGTTATGGACTGCAGCTTTAAATAAATCCAGTACATTTATCAAAAGTCACAGTAAAGACTTTAACATTGGTACAGAAGATTTCTATTTTAAATAAAATACTACAGTGGTTATCTAAATGTGAAAACATGTGAGGACCCCAACATAGTCTTCTAAAGATAAGATGCCATTACGAGGTTACAAATCTCAATCCTCCAACCTCATACATGTGTCTACACTTAAGCAAGGAAAAGTGAAGACCTCAGCAAGATGCCTCAGTCTGGTGCCACAGACCCCTTAAAATGACCCTGAATGCAAACTGCAGTAACAGTGTCAGACTTACATGGCCTTGAAGCTTGTGTTAGATAACAGGAACTTCACCAATCATTCACACACAAAAACATAAACACAGCTTTGGTCTTTTTTGCTCCCGCCAAAACCCTGTGGTGTTTTAGCCCAGTCTGGAAATGGATAGTACAGTAAGAAATGATAGGCATCACTTTCCTTGCATAACAGAAATAGTGTTGTCTCCAGTGTTGTGACCCAAAAGTCCATCGCCATAACAACCCGGAAATTAACCATGAATGCTCTCCATCTTGGGGCAAGGTTTGCGTGATGTAACCAGGCTGTGCACCCCACATTCCTGGCCTGATACAGAGAAGCTTTGATGTGCTTTGGAACAGGGGGCCATTGTGCTAAAATCTGGCCTGCATTTTATCATCCATCACACACCAGAATACCAAGCCACGGAGCCACAGGGGGTCATTACATAATGTAAAATAGCCTACACACAAATCTCAAAATTCAGAGCTTGCAAGGGATATCAATAATATCAACAGTAAAAATCATGATGCAATGTCTTTTCATCCCTTTGTCTCCATTGCATACAGACAACTATAAGTAAGTAGATGGTGGAGACAGACAGTCTCCAGCTCCTGTTGCTTTCTGGTATTGATTCCAGGGAGACACAGGGATCAAAGCGGAATGATATCTTATGTTTTGTCTGGTGTCTGGTCAACTTGATTGACCAAAAGTTTCCCACCCACACGTCACCTACCTTTCGATATACATGCATCACAGGAGATTTATGAAAGTCATTTACAATCTCATTTATGTAATGTGTTTTTATTTTTATTTTTTTTATTTCGAACAGCAAAAAATAAAATAAAAATGCAATCCATACAAAAGTGTTTAATAGCATTATGTGATGAAAATTACGTGTAATTATTTCAATTTCTTTTTGTTTTTGTGGTTTACTCCTTTCTGTTTGCATATTATGAATTCTAAACACAAACAACTAATAATATTTTCATACTTTTTGCGAAGATTCATAACATTAAAGCTTTATTGAAAATGACGAAGAAAGATATTCTGTTCAAGTGTTGTAGATTGTTTTCTTTACAAATGTCATCCCTAAAGCATATTGATTCTACTGTCTCCCTGGTAAACACGTACACTTACACTAACTTGAAAGGGATATTTCACCCATTTTTTTATTTTTTTTTATTATCCTTTAATTTACTCATCCTCAAGCCATTCTAGGTGTATATGACGTTCTTCTTTCAGGACAAATACAATCCGCGTTATATTAAAATGTCCTGGCTCTTCCAAACATTATAATGGCAATAAATGGCAGGCCAAACTTTGAAGCCCAAAAAAGTGTAACCATCCATTATAAAAGTAGTCCCCACGGCTCTTTGGGGTTAATAAATGCCTTCTGAAGCAAATCTATGAGTTTGTGCAAGACAAATATCCATATTTAAACCTTTATAAAGTAAAATAACTAGCTTCCGGCGGACCACCTTCCATATTCAACTTATGAAGAAAGTGTAATGCCCTCTCACAGTTTTAAATGCTACATCCGACATCATCGTCACGCCAGTTATGCTTTCTTCTTAAGTTGAATACAGAAGGCGGTCCACCGATACAAAGAAAAATGTCATATATATATATATATATATAAATACCTAGGATGGCTTGAAGGTGAGTAAATTAGGGGTCATTTTTGGGTGAGCTATCCCTTTAAAAGCAAAAACCATAATACTTTAGAACATTAGTGTTTGTTTATTTATATAAATTTGTATCATAGTGAATGTCAATCTCAACGTTCAGTTATGGTATGTTTGGTGAGGAGTGTAGCAGGCAACATTGATGTTACTGAGAAACAACTTCAAAAAAAGTAGCCTACACAATAAATGACAACACAAGTACAACAGTTGATATATAGTAGTCAGTGAACATCAAACGACCACATGAGCATCAGCGAATGGCTAACAGCTATCTGTTAATAGCTAGCATGCTACATTTGTCCTTAGCCTGAGGGTGAAACCGAAATCAGGGTAAATGCTTTGCTCTGCCCCAACAAAGCATTTCTTTTAGCCAGCAAATGGTCATGTATCCATAAGGAACAAAGAGGTTTGTTCTAGATACATATCACTCTTGTAATCTTTAATTTCCAGACACATCTACAGGTCTCTGTTCTGATAGCAAGCAGCTTATCATCTGACTAAATAACATCTGCTAGTGTTTAAGACAGATCCAGAGCTACCACTTGACATACTTTGGTGGGAAAGCAAGCTTGTATGTCTTGACTTGATTCGGATTTACAAAATCTCAAAAAAGTTTTTCATAACCTTTTTCGTAATAAGATTTTTCACTATGATAAACTGTTGCGAAAGAAATATTGAAAACATTAATTGAATTTAATATCTTTCTTTATTTTTTCTTTAGTTTTTAGTTTTAGTCTTTAGTTTTGCTTTCCATATTGTATACATCCTTTATCGCTTCTACTGCTTAATGTAGGTTATGATAATAGAACTTGAGATCATGTGGACTTACCCGCTCTGTCTTCCTCAGAAAGTACAGCAGAGGTCTGAAAGAAAGTAAATAAAGAAAGAAAAAATTACATTTTGCAAATGACAAGGAAATACAATAAGGTTAAAAAATAAGGGCCAGATTTACTAACAGTTTATACCAGCACAGACCCTCTTTTGGCGTTAGAAAACTATTGTCAGGATTTACCAAAGATGCACAATGATAAATCAGCGCTGAAAAGGCCTGGGAACAGTTATTTTTGCGGCTGACCTTATTGCACATGTATTTGTAAGAGTTTCCCTCTCAGGCGCAAATATATGGGAGGAGAATATTTAAAGGTGAACTATGTAGTATTTTTGCAGTAAAATATCCAAAAACCACTAGGCCAGTGTTATATATTTTGTTCAGTTGAGTACCTACAATATCCCAGAAGTTTCCAACTATTTGTAAATTGTGAGAAAATTGCTATTTTAACTAAGGACAGGGACGTTTCAACATTGCATTTGAGGGAGTCGCCTGTCAGTTGCGTCATATCTGCATTAGCCTCGGTTTCGGCTTTTATTTGGCAGGAGCGCTTTACTCTTAGCAGTGTGAACAAGTGAACGCACAGAGTAAAGTCATAACATCATTTTGAACACACTTAAATGCATCTAATATGATAAACAGAGCTCCATTACCTCAAAATCATAACCGGAAGACCGGATCTGTGATCTCCCCGGCGAATGTCTTCCATCCCTTCATAATAAAAGTCCCGGTATTCGCGAGGCGGGTATTTGTTTAACAATCGCTCCAGCAGCTGTGCTCAGGTCCATAACACTCGGTCCTGCTCTGCTTTAGACTACAGTAACGTTAATAACCGCATGCATGAACGTGATTTCTGCCCGAGTCCTATTTTCCACCGGCTGTGATGAGAAGACCACATCTCCCAAGATGCTGCGCTCACACTTTGCGTCATCAAACTACGATTTGTTTTGAATAGGCGCCCTCTAGTGGACGGAAAGCTCCATAGTGCACCTTTAAATGAACAACACAAGGTAATTTAAAAAGGTTTGGCCTCGTAAACTTACTGGTGTATGTGCCATTATTTACCGCCCGAAAAAAGCATGTCTTGTGTTCATTCATTTGCGTGTTGTCAGTAGTCCACTGCCATCGGTGCATTTATGGAATTGCGCTATCATGCTAATTTGCCCTGTTTAGCAAATCTGGCCCTAAGTATGAAATTCCTGAAATGGAATTCAGATAATGTTTTGTGAATTCATATTTTACATTTCATCAGGATCCAGGGAGGCAAAAACAGTTCAGTTTCACAATGTAACTCTATTAACATAGTTTACATTTCAAAACAAGCCAGTTTAAACTAGCCTACCACCTGTCTCCCTGTGAGTAAGACACTATGTGTATGTCTGTGTGTGCGAGTGTGTGTGTGTGTGTGTGTGTGTGTGTGTGTGTGTGTGTGTGTGTGTGTGTGTGTGTGTGTGTGTTCATCCCCACCAAGTGCAGCTGGCCAAGAAATAAGGCCATTTGTGTAGCCTCTTCAACCTTGAAAACACCCTCCTCCTTTTGAACCAGAAGATACTCCTCACACACACGAGAGTGAGTGAGTGAGTGAGTGAGAGAGAGAGAGAGAGAGAGAGAGAGAGAGAGAGAGAGAGAGAGAGAGAGAGAGAGAGAGAGAGAGAGAGAGAGAGAGAAAGAGAGAGAGAGAAAGAGAGAGAGAGAAAGAGAGAGAGAGAAAGAGAGAGAGAGAGAGAGAGAGAGAGAGAGAGAGAGAGAGAGAGACAGAGAAAGAGAGAGAGAGAAAGAGAGAGAGAGAAAGAGAGAGAGAAAGAGAGAGAGAGAAAGAGAGAGAGAAAGAGAGAAAAGAGAGAAAGAGAGAGAGAGAGAGAGAGAGAGAGAGAGAGAGAGAGAGAGAGAAAGAGAGATTATTATGTATATATGCTTATATTTAAAATGCCTGCTTTATCTCTGTTTATGATTATCCATAATTTGTTAGATCATGTGTGTACTTACTGATAACGCTGATAAAAGTTTGTTTTTCAACAACGAGGGTATGAGACACAAAGAAACCACTGCATAGTTTTGCCATGTCGGCACGTCTCAGTAGAAAATGCACAAATGAAAAATACCAAAAAAGTGTGTCTAAGTGATTATTTCAGCCACAGCATTTTGCCTGGAAAAAAAATAAAATATGAATCTGCTTGGCAAGCATTATTATGCCTTCCAAATTTAGCACATTTGTGGATCTTGTTGATGACCTTTGCAAAGAACTGTGTAAGCTTTGGTAGGACATATTAAAGAACTTTATATGTCATCAAAAAAACATGGTTTTCCATACTATGCTTGCCATGCTAGTCAGTTGCAGGATGAAGTTTTTGGTGGGACATTTTCATTGCTGGGAGCATCTGATTGGACAAAAATCTACATAGTATAAGATAATGAGTCATCAATACTTTTGGGTACATGGGTACATGGTGGTCATAAAGGTATGGACATGGTCAGAAACAATGCTCAGGTAGGCCGTGGCATTTAAACAATGCCCAATTGGCACTAAGGGGCCTAAAGTGTGCCAAGAAAACATCCCCCACACCATTACACCACCACCACCAGCCTGCACAGTGATAACAATGCATGATGGATTCATGTTCTCCTTCTGTTTACGCCAAATTCTGACTCTACCATCTGAATGTCTCAACAGAAATCAAGACTCATTTGTAGCCTCTTTTTCCTATTTGTAGTGGAGATGAGTGGTACCCGGTGGGGTCTTCTGCTATTGTAGTCCATCCGACTCAAGGTTATGCATGTTGTGGCTTCACAAATGCTTTGCTGCATACCTTGGTTGTAACGAGTGGTTATTTCAGTCAAAGTTGCTCTTCTATCAGTTTGAATCAGTCAGTCCATTCTTCTCTGACCTCTAGCATCAAAAAGGCATTTTTGCCCACAGGACTGCCGCATACTGGATGTTTTTCCCTTTTCACACCATTCTTTATAAACCCTAGAAATGGTTGTGCGTGAAAATCCCAGTAACTGAGCAGATTGTCAAATACTCAGACCGACTTGTCTGGCACAGGTTCATACTTGCCCCGTAACTACACGGATAATTACCCCTTAATTAAAAAATACTTCCAGTATAATTACCCCTTAATTAAAAAATACTTCCAGTATAATTACCCCTTAATTAAAAAATACTTCCAGTATAATTACCCCTTAATTAAAAAATACTTCCAGTACAATTACCCCTTAATTAAAGAATACTTCCAGTATAATTACCCCTTAATTAAAGAATACTTACAGTATAATTACCCCTTAATTCAAAAATACTTACAGTATAATTACCCCTTAATTAAAGAATACTTACAGTATAATTACCCCTTAATTCAAAAATACTTACAGTATAATTACCCCTTAATTCAAAAATACTTACAGTATAATTACCCCTTAATTAAAGAATACTTACAGTATAATTACCCCTTAATTCAAAAATACTTACAGTATAATTACCCCTTAATTCAAAAATACTTACAGTATAATTACCCCTTAAATCAAAATACTTACAGTATAATTACCCCTTAATTCAAAAATACTTACAGTATAATTACCCCTTAATTCAAAAATACTTACAGTATAATTACTCCTTAATTCAAAAATATTTCCATTATAATTACTCCTTAATTAAAGAATACTTACAGTATAATTACCCCTAATTCAAAAATACTTACAGTATAATTACCCCTTAATTCAAAAATACTTACAGTATAATTACCCCTTAATTAAAGAATACTTACAGTATAATTACCCCTTAATTCAAAAATACTTACAGTATAATTACCCCTTAATTCAAAAATACTTACAGTATAATTACCCCTTAAATCAAAATACTTACAGTATAATTACCCCTTAATTCAAAAATACTTACAGTATAATTACCCCTTAATTCAAAAATACTTACAGTATAATTACTCCTTAATTCAAAAATATTTCCATTATAATTACTCCTTAATTAAAGAATACTTACAGTATAATTACCCCTAATTCAAAAATACTTACAGTATAATTACCCCTTAATTCAAAAATACTTACAGTATAATTACTCCTTAATTAAAGAATACTTACAGTATAATTACTCCTTAATTAAATAATACTTACAGTATAATTACTCCTTAATTCAAAAATACTTACAGTATAATTACCCCTTAATTCAAAAATACTTACAGTATAATTACCCCTTAATTCAAAAATACTTACAGTATAATTACTCCTTAATTAAATAATACTTACAGTAAAATTACTCCTTAATTCAAAAATACTTACAGTATAATTACCCCTTAATTCAAAAATACTTACATTATAATTACCCCTTAATTCAAAAATACTTACAGTATAATTACCCCTTAATTCAAAATACTTACAGTATAATTACCCCTTAATTCAAAAATACTTACAGTATAATTACTCCTTAATTAAATAATACTTACAGTAAAATTACTCCTTAATTCAAAAATACTTACAGTATAATTACCCCTTAATTCAAAAATACTTACATTATAATTACCCCTTAATTCAAAAATACTTACAGTATAATTACCCCTTAATTCAAAAATACTTACAGTATAATTACCCCTTAATTCAAAATACTTACAGTATAATTACCCCTTAATTCAAAATACTTACAGTATAATCCCCTTAATTCAAAAATACTTACAGTATAATTAACCCTTAATTAAAAATACTTACAGTATAATTAACCCTTAATTAAAAATACTTACAGTATAATTACCCCTTATGGTATAACCCAGACTAGAAAAAGTAGAAATGATAAAAGTGTTTAAGATTATGCACAGCAGTGTGTAAGTGGTTCAAACCGAATTGTATGACCCATGAGTGCGATACAGTCAAAATTTGGTTTTGTTAAATTATTGTAGCATTTTAAATGTTTTATTTTGCAAAAACACTGGTATGTTCTGCTTCTTGTGTGTGGATGTGTGTATTGTGTGTAGTCTTTTGACAACATTCGTTTTGTTTTCAAAATTGTGCTTAGGCAATTAGGTTTGAAAAAAAAAAAAAAAACTGCCCATACTAAAATAAGAAATAATCCTAAAATAACACTGACACTAGCATAAAGATGACCTCAAAGCTAAAAGAGTTGTATAAAATTAACTAAATGACTCTTTCCTGAAAGAGCAATGGCTATTAATAACTGTTCCTTTGTTAGTTATTGTTCATTTCTCGTTGGTGTTGACTTTTTAGTCAGACAGAACAGGAATTTCTGTGGTTCCAAAGGAATGTCGGTGTCTCAGTCTCCGGGTGACCTTCATCCACAGAACTCCTGCTCTGTCCGCTGATCTTTGACCTTGTGTAATCCCAAAGTCCCTGGAACAGATCATACTGACAGAAACACCTCCATCATCTGCCTCAAAAGAGCGATGCATCCTGTTATATGAAGAATGTGGCTTTTCTCCTCAAAACATCAGAGCATATCCTTCTTTATCTAGCTCTTTCTTCTGTGTTTCTTCATGTTATATCCCTCTCCCCAATTCCTTTATTGCCCTCTGTTATCACATTGTCTTATTTTATCTACCCTGTTCTTTTTTTGTTTTTCACATTCTTTCGCCTTTGTTAACATGCCCTCATTTTGCTTCCACCCATCCGCCCCTCATAAAGTCAGATGCATCCTGGGTATTATATACATGTATGTGAGGGGTATCTAAGGAGTGTTATCATTACAAATGATCACACTCTTATTCATACAAATGCTCTTAAACCATTCAAGCACGCCAAAACAAAGAAAATGCGCTGTCTGTGAACGTCCTTGTCTATGTGCAACACAACGCAGGACGCGTGCCAATATCCTGCACACGAACGATAACAATTATGCCAAAATGCCACATTTGTCGAGTATCCTCATAAGAGCAGTCTCGAATGAGTTAAAAAAAAGTCTTAAATGAATGGTAAGAGTTCATTAGAAGAGAAGAAAAAATCCACATTATGTGCAGCAGTGGAAGGTCTAAAAGTGAGAGCAGCCACTAATGCTATCTGAATAAAGATAACAGAGAAAATTACTCACTGCTCTTGACTAAAGAACTTTTGTAGCTTTAATCTATTATTTTAATCTATACAGATTAATCTATAATTTATGCAGTGCAGACTGTTTGATAACTTTATTCAATTTCTGTATGTCCTTCCTGTTAGACAGGTAGGAAGGGCACAAATATGACATTTGGTGACATTATGTGAGGATTGTTTAAAGTTCGCTTAAATATAAAGTTGTTATATTTTTTGAAACATGCTGATTTTTAAAAGTGAACTTTTTAATTGATTGACAAAATACATATATCCATTTAATACATATAATACGTATTTTCAAATAATTTCCTTGAACACAAGATTGTTTGGGGGAGGGGGGAAGGTTACAAGTTTTACAAGCACGTGAAGTTTTTTGAAGTTCAGATTCATTACGGTAATTATGACATGGCCTGAGCGCACCTTTTCTTTTTGCATTAAGCTGGAACAAGAACAAATTATTTTCATCTAAAAAAAAAAAAAAATAGCGGTAACACTTTACAATACGGTTCATTAGTTAAATTAGTTAACATGAACTAATGATGAACTGCAATTTCAAAGCATTTATTTACCTTTGTCAACATTAATTTTAACATTTACTAATACTATTAAAATCTTGTTAACATTAGTTAAAAATACTTTGAACTAATCTGAACAAATCATAAACAGCTGTATATTTATTAAAGGGGGTGATGAATTGAGAAATCAACTTTCCTTTGAGCATTTTATATATAAAAGGTCATGGTAATATAACAATATCCTGTAAGTTTCAGAGCTGGGAAGCCCAACGGCAGGCTGATGAATTTTGTAATATTCCTTTCTTATTCTGCTATTCTCTCCCTCTCTTGACTTGACATTTGAAGGGTGCGCTCATGCACGTGTATGTGTGTGCATGCAGTTCGCATTTATATCGAACGATCGTGCGGGCCATGCAATACAAAGATAATAGTCCAATCAATTGTGGGTGGATGAGAAATAAATCATTGTTTGTTTGATAAAGACGTACTTCAGACATTCCGGTTGCTGCTTTCAAAACAACCTCTCCCTCAGGTATGCTCCCTGACAGGGGCATAGATATGAAAGGAGCTGAAGCTCATTAAATATGCAAATCTTATCCAATCCTAGCCGTGGGCGTTTTCTTCCAAGTCACCAGTGCCATCAAAAGCCTAGCGTTTTGGAGAGAGCCTCAAAACCAGTGTAGAAAATATTCTATTACTTATTAGTTATGATGTTTTTGAATGTAAAACCCATATATATATAAGCCAGTTCATGACACCTTTAACTAAAGTTAACAAAGATTTAAAAAAATACAGTAACAAATGTATTCCTCATGAATAGGTCATGCTAGTTAATACATGAACTAATGTTAACTAAATAATGAAACCGTTTTGTAAAGTGTTACCAAAATAGCTCACTTCACCTTTAATACACCTAATTTCTGAAAGGCTCAAGTTAGACTGAAGACTTTTCCCCTCCTTAAAAGATATTCTACCCGATAACACTATTTCTCCATAGCTTAGGTCAAATATCCAACCATTGCATTCCAATCCTTGTTGATGGTGCTGATACTGATGTCTGGATAAAGCGCTGTCTTGCATCTAATCTGTCTACAGAACGAACACACACACATGGTTGCTCATACATACCTGAAATGGTTTATCTGAATCACACACACACACACAGACACACGCACACACACACACACACACACACACACACACACCCCCACACACACACACACACACACACACACACACACACGTCGTGTTTCCATGTTTTATGGGGACTTTCCATAGGCGTAATGGATTTCATACTGTACAAACTGTACATCCTATCCCCTTACACTGCCCCTGCCCCTAAACCTACCCATCACAGGAAACATTCTGCATTTTTAATTTCTCAAAAAAACTCCTTCTGTGCGATTTATAAGATGTTTTCCTCATGTGGACCTAAAAATGTCCCCACAAGGATAAGGATAAGGATATTGCCATCTTTGTGGGGACATTTTGTCCCTATAACGTAGGGATTACCAGGCCACACACACACACACACACACACACACACACACACACACACACACACACACACACACACACACACACAGATAGACATCAGTAAAAAAACAACAACAAAAACCCAACAACAACAATGATTTACACCTAAATAATGATCTTAGCAATGTTAGCTTACGGCAAAAAAAGTCCCATGCTGGCACACTGAGAGCTATCAACAGTAAATCACACATATACACTCATAAATACATATGCATGTCATTGCCAACACCAACATTATTGTAAAGTATTGCACAAAGTATACCACAACGTGCATTAAAAACGTCCACAACCCTGTCAACTCAGGTTTCGCAACCATAATGTGAAATTACGAGACTACATATACTATGAAACATGATGCAGTGGAGAGTTAGCCATATTACCATAGCGTGACTGCGACCACCACAGTAACACACTCTACATTCCTCTATGTGTGGGCCTGTTGTTTTCCCAAATTTACAGAAACAAGGCCACCGACATTGAAATACTATTAATACTTCGGAGAGCTTCTGGCATACTCAGAATAACTATATTTGAGTCAGAGCACTGTTATCATGTGCTATCCCAAACACACCACCCACCACCCTCATACAAGTGGGAAGATGGTTAAAATGAGCTCAGAACAAAAGAAGAAAAGATGAAGAGGAAACAGGGAACAAGGTGGCAGAAAATAATAACTAATAGAAGAAACAGCAAAACAGACAAGCATCACTATTACTATTTCCCACGTGTGATCTTACTGAAATGAATGTCATGCGGCAGTCCGTTGAAAGTGAACTATTACTCGGCGAACAAAAGATTCCCATAGATTTTCATTGAAGCAGTAACTTGAGCAAATTCAGCCAGCTAACAGTAAGCGACCAGTGAACAACCATCTAGCAATGCTTTAGCAGCCATGTAGAAACACACTAAAGACACATTAGCACTAGGGCTCTCATTTGATTAAAATATCTAAATCGCAAATAATCATATGATTGTCATGAGTTAACTCACAATTATTTGCTATTTATTCGCACATTTTTATCAGTTGTAAATGTATCTTACATTTTGTTTAAATTACGTTTTTAATACTTGAATCAGCATGGGTAAGGACAAATATGCATGCTTTATGCAAATGTAGTTTATTATAGGTGAAACCATACTTATTCAATAAAAATCAATAATACAGCATAAAGACTAGACATGCATCAAAGGTCATAGATGTTTATCAAAGAACTTGTTTATGTCTTTTAAACCTAAGTTTAAAAATTCAGAACAGCCTAGAATCTAGAACATTTCACTGTCTTAAAATTGTGTGTTGAAAAATTGTTTACAATGCAGTAATTCCTCAGGGTCCATCACACTTGCCCAGCAGCACTGGACCACCCAAGTACACAAATGTCATATGTTACATTTTAGTCATGAGAGTGAGAGGGTTTTTTTTCTTCGTATGTGTGTTTAAGTATGCAATCGTGTGTGCAAGTATGTGTCCCCAGTCATTACGGGGCAGGATTGGGTCACATTTTTTGGCCTGTAAGGTCCCTGGGCACAGGTTGTCACGGCATTAGGGATCAGAGGTCGTATCAGGTGTCCAACAGGAAAAACAACAGTGCAGAGCACTCAAGTACTTAGTGTGTGTGTGTGTGTGTGTGTGTGTGTGTGTGTGTGTGTGTGTGTGTGTGGTGTGGTGTGTGTTTGTGTGTGTGTCGATGTGTGTGTGTGTATGTACGATGTGGGACAAACACTGAACAGAAACACATTTAAACAGTTGGTAAGGTAGAATTACGTAGAAATACATTGAACGTTAGCATTCACTCTTATTACTAGAAATATCTGAAGTCAGACGTGATGATTTTGAAACCAAAGAAACCCAAAATCGTCAAAATGTAAGACAGTCCTTGTGAAAAATGAGTATACTCTTAAAATGTATTATGGACATAACATACAAAATATATAAAATATATTATAGTTTACATTTAAATTAAGTGCAATTATTTGAACTTATAATTGCTTTTTTTTTAACCAGATTTGGGCCTACATGTAATTCCATAATTCCATAAATATAATAGGAGTGTACTGTTGAATGTACTGACAAGTATTTATGGTAAATTTAAATATGTAATATGGGAAATGTGATTGTTTTTTATTTTTATTGAAACTTGTATGCCATGAATTTAAACAGCTTTGTAATGATGAAGTTGCAATTTTGTATATTTAAAATAGGCCTATTAACGTTAATATAAAATAACACTGTACTTTACATGTGCTTTGGTATATTATTCAAGAAGACATCAAAATAGGTGTGCTTCTCTAAAGTATGACAAAAAATTTAAAAATACAAAAAAATTTACAAATTTAAAATGAACTTTAAAATGTAACTTTGCATTTGACAAGATTCCAAAGTGACCTTTTTGAAAGTGCAGCCTACTGAAGTGTGGGAAGAAATATAGTAATGCAAGTGCACTCTCTTTAAGTATACAGTATATTGCATTTATTTAATTAATATTATATTACCTGCAGGTACAACTTTGAAAAAACAATAATTTAAAGATTTTAAGTACAGCACAAGTGCACATTTATCACAATTAAGTGCACTTCTTTTTCACAAGTAATTATATGTAATTATAGTATATAAACAGTGAACAATGGAGACGGTTATTATGGTATATGTACTGGAAAATGTATTATTGTTTTTTGGATTATTGGTAATTTGTGGTGTTTGCTCATACACGTTGCTCATGTTTGGAGTTAGGGTGTTTTACTCTAATGTGAGAAAACATACAAATCTAGATACCGAAGATACCGAATATGTATGTGCACGATGTGTATGTGTGTGTTGAGTGCAAAATATACCAACCCCCTAGTCTGGTTAAGAATGTGCAGCTGGTAGGGGTCAGACTGGCCCACCCAAAGTCTGAGTGGGTATGTATGAGTGTGTGTGTGTGTGTGTGTGTGTGTGTGTGTGTGTGTGTGTGTCTCGATGACCATTCTTACTGCACCTTCTTTGACAGATACAAATGTGTTTATTAAAGATAAATGTAACAATAAAGATACCTATACACATATTCTGTGAATACACAAACCAGAGGTGACCTTATTTACCGTTTATACTCTATATACAGTGAGGAAAATAAGTATTTGAACACCCTGCTATTTTGCAAGTTCTCCCACTTAGAAATCATGGAGGGGTCTGAAATTGTCATGGTGCATGTCCACTGTGAGAGACATAATCAAAAAAAAAAAAAAATCCAGAAATCACAATGTATGATTTTTTACCTATGTATTTGTATGATACAGCTGCAAATAAGCTTTTGAACACCTGAGAAAGTCAATGTTAATATTTGAAACAGTAGCCTTTGTTTGCAATTACAGAGGTCAAACATTTCCTGTAGTTTTTCATCAGGTTTGCACACTGCAGGAGGGATTTTGGCCCACTCCTCCACACAGATCTTTTCTAGATCAGTCAAGTTTCTGGCCTGTCGTTGAGAAACACACAGTTTGACCTCCCTTTCAAAGATTCTCTATTGGGTTTAGATCTGGATACTGGCTAGGCCATGGCAGAACCCTGATATGCTTCTTACAGAGCCACTCCTTGGCTATCCATTGTCATGTTGGAAGACCCACCCTCGACCCATCTTCAATGCTCTAACTGAGGGAAGGAGGTTGTTCCCCAAAATCTCGCAATACATGCCCCTGGTCATCCTCTCCTTAACACAGTGCAGTCGCCCTGTCCCATGTGCAGAAAAACACCCCAAAAGCATGATGCTACAACCCCCACGCTTCACAGTAGGGATGGTGTTCTTGGGATGGTACTCCTCCAAACACTATTTTGAGTTCTATTTTAAGTATTTTTAAGTTCTATTTTAGTCTCATGACTTTCTCCCATGACTCCTCTGGATCATCCAAATGGTCATTGGCAAACTTAAGACGGGCTTGGACATGTGCTGGTTTAAGCAGGGGAACCTTCCGTGCCATGCATGATTTCAAACCATGACGTCTTAGTGTATTAGCAACAGTAACCTTGGAAACGGTGGTCCCAGCTCTTTTCAGGTCATTGACCAGCTCCTCCCATGTAGTTCTGGGCTGATTTCTCACCTTTCTTAGGATCATTGAGACCCCACGAGGTGAGATCTTGCATGGAGCCCCAGTTAGAGGGAGATTGATAGTCATGTTTAGCTTCATCCATTTTCTAATGATTGCTTCAACAGTGGACCTTTTTTCACCAAGCTGCTTGGCAATTTCCCCATAGCCCTTTCCAGCCTTGTGGATGTGTACAATTTTGTCTCTAGTGTCTTTGGACAGCTCTTTGGTCTTGGCCATGTTAGTAGTTGGATTCTTACTGACTGTATGGGGTGGACAGATATCTTTATCCAGCTAACGACCTCAAACAGGTGCATCTAATTAAGGATAATAAATGGAGTGGAGGTGGACATTTTAAAGGCAGACTAACAGGTCTTTGAGGGTCATAATTCTAGCTGATAGACAGGTGTTCAAATACTTATTTGCAGCTGTATCATACAAATAAATAGTAAATTCTGATTTTTTTTTTTTTTTTTAGATTGTGTCTCTCACAGTGGACATCTCACAGGGCACCTACAATGACAATTTTAGACCCCTCCATGATTTCTAAGTGGGATACCTTGCAAAATAGCAGGGTGTATGTATACACACACACACACACACACACACACACACACACACACACACACACACACACACACACACACACACACACACACACACACACACACACACACACACACACACTGTTTTTTGAGTATGTAGACACACAGATGCTATCTATATCCCCCAAACCTCAAACTTTTTTTCCATAACTAATGAAGGCATTCCTGCACGTGCACTGAGAAACGTGGGAAAAAACGACCCCTCTTTTTTCCCTCTCCCTCTGCGCTGTGAGAACACCCTCTTCTTTACCCCACAATAACTTCCATATGTTTTATGTGAACCGTTTTGGCAGGATGTGATGTAAATTGTCCCACAGGGCATGTTACATGGTGTAAACTGTATCCCTGACTCAGTGATCACTGATGACATTACAAGCTTAAATCCAAGCTAAAAACTGAATGTGGAAACGGTCCAGTCGTTTTAATGAGAATTAGAACAAACAAACTCATCATTACCATACTACAAAATAAAAAATGGTCTTATCCTACTGTAAACAAATATATTACAATCTTTTGTGGATGTGGTATGGTCTGTACAATATGACGGTTAGGCACCCAAAGGAAGTAAAAGTGCAGCAGTGGACAATGAGGATACCACAGAATAAACTATTTGTAACAATTCTACTTACGAAGGACACAACAAGGACAATAACTGATCCCAAGCTAATAGTATTTTAAGTGTTGTTTGGCCACAGTTGCTTTTTGCATGCTCATTGGGGGTTTTCAAGGCACTATCATCCGTTGGTTTGGAACAGTTTGTACCGTAAAACACTAAACATCAAAATTAGAATTGAATGAAACTGGTCAATAAGGGACAGCTTTCTATCTTTATGAAATACATTCACATTCCCTATAGGCTGGAAAGGTTCATGGTTCAATACAAAAAGATTTAAAAAGGCACAATTAGGAATTACGTCTCATTTCTGGAGAGTCCTACACTTAGGGTAAAAAACATTCCCATCAAATGTCACTAACCTTACAATAGCTGGTATTTTCCCCTTTTTCCAGCCCTAATTGACTCCGTGGATTAGAGAAAGAGAGTCAGGATGCTAATCCCTGTAATCCAATATAATCCAGGCTCCAATAACAATGGAAGATGCTGAATTAAGCAGACGGCACTTTGGGAAAACAAGAAATGAGGCTAACCTATGGTGCAGGATTAGGGTGCCATGCAGAGGCACATGAGGAGGGGGCTAATTACCCTGCCGGGCACAGTGGTCCAAGAAAGAGAGACAAGAGCAAGACCGATGCTGTCTGTGTAACGGATGAAGAGCAGTAAGAGCTGTGTGTGTAAACCTCACTCCCCTGGCCTCAAAAGGCACGCTAATGGCTGACGCTAGAGTCTGCAGCCTTTAGCATCCTTGTTAGCATGCCCAACTCCCATGCCAGAAATCCCGGTTTGAATCCCACTAGGAGTGGGTCGAGTAGGGGCAGTTAGAATTTATACTTGGCCTTGTACATCCATCCTAAAACCTCTAAAATGTTCACTTTGGTTTGCCATTTTTCTTCTTATACTTTGAATAAATCTGTGTAAGAGTTCAGATGCAAAAACTGCAAAACAACACCTCTGTCTAATATGAGATGGTGAGATAAACACTTCAAATACGCTAAATCCCAGTGTCAGCCCATTCAGAAATGTGTTTGTTTGTTAGCAGAAACTGCTAAATGCCACTTCCCTTTGTCAGCAAAATCCTCTAAATTCACAGAAACAATCAGAAGATGCAAATCGAATCATATGATTTAAAAGAGAATGACAGTGCGCGTATGAGACGGCTTTTAAAATATGTGCTGCGAGATTTTATCATGCTTTGTCCATCGATACGGTCACAATGACAAGATTTCTTGAGAAGCAACTAACACAAGTCTTCACATCACTTGCATCAAAAATCTCTCTACTGTGTGGATCAGTTTCTTCATTGTTACAGTTTAAATTCTGCTTTCATCATTTGCGATGTTTCAATTTACTGGTTTTGCAACTGTTTGCTATGACTTGCTTTCCAAAAAGGTGGACTTGGAGGTTTTTGTAAAAAAACAAAAAACAAAGATGGACTAAAGATTAGACAGTTCCATTTGTTAAATACCAATGAATTTTGTACCAATGTGACATTTTTGAAAATAAGGCATTTAAATAACTGATGAATAGCTTTCTCATTGCCATTAAAGTGAAATTACTTAACCTAAACATAGGCACCTGATGAAAAATGCTAATTTAAAAGAAAACATGTCAGACTGAGGCTTTTGCATCTGAACTCTTCACTTATACATTTTACTCTACCTATAACATACACTGTATGCAACACAAAATCACATGACTAGTCCTATCCACAACTTTAAGCACACATAAAAGTTATGCTGCGTTCACACCAGACGCGAGTGACGCAAATAAATAGTGCAATTCGCGCAAAGTTGGACTCGTAAACATTTTGAATCCATTCGCTTCATTCACTACACAACAGACGCAAATTTGCGTCATGGGAGGGGCTTCTGCCAGGCAGCGGCAGTCGTCAGAAGGACGAGCCGAGTTAAGGCTGCTCTCGCCGGGGTTAATGAGCGCTGAGCGCCGCTGAGCGCCGCTGAGCGCCTGGGTCTCACACCTCTGAAACCTTGCTTCCATAAACCATGCAGCATAAACGGACCCATTTGACATGTTGCCTAGCACCCTACGCACCCCATTCAATGCCCAACGAGCTTCGGCTACAATGTTCGGGAAAGTTGTGGATACATCAATGAGAATCAACTGAGATCAAATGGATATTTGTCTAACATCTTGTGCTCCCCAGTAAAAATTCTCACATGTGTGTTTCAGAAGATATCGCAATCTCACAAACTCAGATTTATCAAGACACTAAAGTCTACAATCAAAAGGAAGAGATTTTAAAATGAACTCAAACATATTATTAAATTCTTCCAAAATCACACACTCTAAAAATGGCTGGGTAAAAAACAACCCAATTGGCAATTCAGCGCTGGGTAAATATTGGACAGAACACATGCTGGGTTAATTTAACCCAGTGGCATTTTAACCCAGCAGGCTGGGCTGTTGAGAAAACCCAATATGTAGTAAATTTTTACCATTAATGAATTTGGTATTCTGGGTGATTCTTGCTGGGTTGTTCTTAAAACTTCTCCTGTGCATTAGCTGTAAAACTAGACAATCATGAAAGAACAAATGAATGCATGTTTAGACTGTTAAAACAATAATTTTTATCGCTTGACAAATGGTACAACACACAAATGTGTTAAAATTGGCAACAATGACAACTACAAACCTAATATATTCTGTCAATGTATTAATGTTTAAATTAAACTTTTATTTTGACGGGTTGCCGTGACCTTTGAGTGTCTGTGTTCATATGACACGGCAGAGGCTAAAAAGACATTCACACAGAGACGCATATAGATATGTGGGCAAATGCATTTTGCTTAAGTGCATGCATGGCAGAATAGCACTTCTGAGAGTACTTTGACTCGGCACAGTAAAAAGTCAGACTGAAACATCCTCCCTGTGGGGTGTGAGGGAGGATTTTTCAGGCATGACTTTTTACTGCACCAAGTCGAAGGATTCTCATAAGTGCTATTCCACCATATATTATAGTTCTGCTTTTTAATCCGCTTAGAAAAGCGCTGCGTTTTATTTTATGTCCCCATACTTGATCGTTCAACTATTATTGTAACTGCATTTAAATAGAGAAAACGTGGAGGTGTTTGGTCGCTTCTAACTTGATCTCTGTTTGGTACCATAGTGAATGAACAGGGCTAAGCTTAATGCTATCAGATCGTCACCTCCCGTCAGAGACATTAAGTGCACACACTGAGATGAGAGAGGTATGTATCAACTCATCTTAGTTAAGGAAATAACATAGTTTAATATGAAAAAGCGTTGCGGTATCCCTTTAATCTGCATATTTGTACTCGTTGTGAATATGCAGGCCACAATAAGTAATTAGGTTGTTTTGTTTTTGGATCACTTTTACTTGGGACATGCTAGCTGGCAACATAGGATTCCATTCATTATGCTAAACTAAGCTAGCGGCGACCCTGCCAAACTAAAACAATGCATGCACTGAGACAAAAATGCATTTGCCCACATATCTAAATGTAGGAAAGAAGTTGGATAAGCCCTATTTCTAAAAACGGTGGAGTGTTCATTTAATATCCCTGTACGCATGTTTATGGGTGTGTATTGTACATAACACCTGTTTCCAGCTCCCCTGTGCCTGTACGTGTTTGCATATTTACATCATGATTTATAGTTATCAATGATTTCACACACTGGGGATCCTCTCACGCACATCTCTCAATCTCATGCCATTTCAAACCTATAAACTTATAGTCAACAAATGACTGTGCTTCACTTTGGCTGCCATCCTCTGTTTGATATACAAATATGACGCCAGTTCCGACAGATGAAAACCCCTTAAGGCAGATACATTTCCTAAGCTTAGACCTCAGGGGCCTCAGACAAATATATTGAGTTCTGCCCATGCCGGGCCAATGAGCTATCAACACCAAGCAGCAAGCCAAATATACTAAACTTGTTGTGCTTGACAAGCTTGAGTTACGAGATGAAAGTGGGCCGAAAAATGCAGGGTTCTGAGAAACTAAGACTGTAATCGACGGGCAAACACAACCACACATGTAAGATTTTCTGTACAACATATTCAGACTGCTGATGGCATTTTTGAGATGAATAAATGTTAGTAGTCAACATCCGCTGAAAACACTCATGGCAGAAGTATAGAAATTATTCTGAAGGAGGAGAAAGCAAATTCATAAGGCAGCTTAGATGTTGTCCATGAATGCTAGCTTCCCCCAAACACAACTTTCTCTTTCTTTTTAATCCGCTTACATGAACCAAAATCTAAAAGTGGGTCTTTGCGATGTGTAAAGATCAATGATATCATTCCATTCATGTGTCCATTCATTTCCTCTATTTTCTCTGACACATGGAGCAAGACAAAGCCCTTGTTTTGCACTCTAAGAATGCCTGATACAGCACGCCTGACCTTGAACATTTTGGAAAACACAGATTTCCTGCTTAAGGTCAAAAATGAGGTTCAATTTTCCACATCCTTCTCTAAAAACATTTTTTTTTTTGTTGCTCTTTTGCCATCCAGTGCCTCTCTCGTTATCACAAAGGGCAATTGTAACATATTAAAACTGATAGGGAACAAAAGCCTTCTCCACAGTTTAGCTGTTTAAAAGTGTTTGACGGGGAAAAAAAATGTCATTGGGTATCTAAAAAAAACAACAAAACTTTTATTTCAGCTCCATTAAGAGCAACGGAGGTACATTATTCATAAACTATGGTAACAACTTCACTGCTATTATCACTTCACAGCTACTTATTAGAATAAAGAACTTGCTAAAGCTGCAATAAATTACTTAGGAAGCAGCTGAAAGTCTGTTTTAAGGGTGATTTTCAAAAGGTCAGAGTCAGAATAGTTTAAAGTGCTTTTAAAAGAAGCCTCTTATCAAGAGTAAAGATGTAAGAGCAAGAAAAGGAATGTTCTAGTTAGCTTGTGTGCATCAAAAGGCCTAATCTTTTACTAGATATGCTTATGTAATCCAGTTAGAAATGGCAGGAACGCACAAACAAAAAGGTGTGTGAGTGGACACACACTTGCAAACAAACACACACACTTGATGGTCAGCGACATTGAATAGTGTCAGTGTAAACAGTAGTTTTACACGTAAACAGGAATGTCTTGCGACATGCGTATGTCTGTGGGTGTAAGCTTATGTTCTCTGTGCCACACATTAGTGTTTTAATGATCTTCTCTCTGGCTCCATTTATCATCTCTCATCGGCTTGACCTCTGTCTAAGCACTCTGCTATGTTGACCCATTAATCAAGATTAAATAACTAAATTCCAGCAGTCGGCGGTACGCAAGTCGAGCTACGGCGAAAGAGTAGCACTTGAAGCATGTGTACTGACAAATGCAGAAGCGCAGAGGATAGAGCATAACAAAATGCCGGACATGAATTAAAAGTCTAAAATTAGAATATTTAAAGAAAAATGTGATATAAGAAAAGGGGGGCTTGAGTTTGTTGCCCAGCCATATCGGCGCCTATCGTTATGCTGATTCACAACCGTTCGAAACTTTGTTTTTAAAATCGGCCCATCACTATATAAGTCGTTATTCCGTTTTTTTTGCGCACAAAAACTATTCTCGTCGCTTCATAAAATTATTGTAGAATCACTGTTCTGAGATGGACTTTGTATCGATGTCTTTAGTGGCGTTTTTTATGGGTCTTGAGAGAGGAAATGACATTAGTGTCAATTAAAGTCTTTCTGAGCCATCGGATTTCAACAAAAAATATCTTAATTTGTGTTTTGAAGATGAACGGAGGTCTTACAGGTGTCGAATGACATTAGGGTAAGTAATTAATGAGAGAAATTTTTATTTTTGGGTGAACTAACCCTTCACTAACTAAGTCGTGTGGAGCAGTTATAGTATATGCACTTTTATGGACTTCAAAAATGAACCAACAATTCACTGCCATAATAAATCTAGGAAGAACCAGGACTTTTTAAATATAACTTGAGGGTGAGTAAATCATGGGGTCATTTTCCTTTTTGGTGAACTATCCCTTTAAGTGGATACAGTCATTAAATGAGCAACATGCTTAATTTTTTCCATTACCTCAGTCAAGATGACTACAGACTGAAAGATGAAACAAAATAGATCATATTGAGATAAAGGAGAATTTTAAGTACATATTAGATACAAAAACAGTAACACTGGGAACAATTATGAACATGTATCACTTAAATTGAATATGTTTACTAAAAAGTATTTATTAATTCTTGAAAAAGAACAAAAGGTTTGAAGATTAGCAATTATTTCAAACAAATATTTTGTAGCTTTCTTTACTGTAATGTACTGCATATACACATTAGAATTATTTTAGTATTATTTAGTTAACTTTATAAAAAAGGTCATTTCCAGTCCTTGATTCTGTTCGGTCAATAGTTTTATTCACTATAAAACACGGCTATGACTTTCACCCAACGGTTCTGTGTATCACTGCACAACACCCTTAGCAACCCATCTAAGCAACATAAACATACAGTATGTTTGTTCTCATTAATATTATTCATTGAAGCTCACTGTATTATGCAGAGGAATATCGTGAGAGAGAGATCGAATGACAGATTAATTACCTGCAATTGGAGTTAGCATTTTTTCAGGTCAGTCTTATGTTCATAAAAAAAATCTGTTTGAATGCCCACTGCAATAACTTGTCCTTTTAACAGTTTAGATGTTTTCCTGTGCCCTGACACTGACAGCAATATATATTATATTAATATTATTATATATAAATATAATCTAGTTGCTATTAAAACTTGTGTAAATAGCATCGCTACTGCTTTTTATTAGCATTGACAAAAATGTATAAATGTTACAAATATACACACTTATATTGTAAAACATATTGTTTAATTGTAGTTCATGTTATCTAATGCATTATGTCATTGTAAAGTGTTTACCATTAAATTCATCATAACTTTTAAATATTATAAATTATATATTTTTTTATTATAAGTCTGTCAGACACTTAAAGTGTACATCACCAATTTCAAAGTGCTGAATTAGCTGTAACTCAAAGGTTTTTTATGACATTGACTTATCTGCTGAAAGCATTATGACTTTTGATGATAAACAACACCGGCAACGTATATGTCCTTCCCCACATTCACTTACTCAGATCTGTCTTTACTCACTTGTTCTCTCAAACAGACATTTTAAACTGTGTCCACACATTTCGTCCATTTTTTCCAGCCTCTCTCTGACACTTTAAGTGTTGTTTGCCATGTGCTTCTGAAATGTGGAGCCAAGCATGTAATGGGTAATCAGATGGAAAACTATGCTCACCTCAGAACACAAACTCACTGAAAAAAAACACTCACTGGCTCACATCCACAGACATGTGCATGCATCAGAGGGGACGATCATGAGAATTAGCTGGTGGAAGTTGGCAGGCGGTAAAGGCTGTTATTATCATGTTCCAGCAGCTTTAGCCACTCAGAAAGAAGAAAATGAGAGAGAGAGAGAGAGAGAGAGAGAGAGAGAGAGAGAGAGAGAGAGAGAGAGAGAGAGAGAGAGAGAGAGAGAGAGAGAGAGAGAGAGAGAGAGATAGTGTGTTTCTCCTCAGTAAACTTTAAAGAGGCTACTGGTACAAGAGCACACTCTAAATTGTTGTTTAAATTGTCATTGAGCATACAGAAAAGCATGTCTAAAAGTTGGACATTTCATTTGCCTTTTTAAAAAGTGCATAAGAGATGATTGATACCAGGATTAACCAATTCCAGAGCCCTGAGACAGTATGCATGGTATGTAAAGGTATATTTGATTTGATCAATTGTTCAGTGACAGTTTTTATTCAACTAACCTCATTTTTAGGTCTAGCCCCAGAAGTTCCAGAGGGTCCTGATGATGATAGTGATGATGAAGAGCGATAAAGTGGGGTGTTTTAGAGACTGGGAGGAGGCTGAAAGGCTTCCTGCTGAATCCAACATTTCTAAATCAACTTCCTGTTTAAGAAAAGAGTAACATCGTCATCCATACTGCATCAAACCTTGTGTCAAGTATTTTACATAGATTTAACACTAGTACTGAAGATCTGAAGCAACTGCTGACCATTATTTCATATATCATCGCAAGTCTTAGTGTATCATTTGCATGAAAGCTTCTGATTGGTGGCCACTCACAGAGATGATCCGCCTTTTTAAATTAGGAGTGCCGTTGAGGGAGGAGCTTAGAGCATTTTCAATCTCTTTGTCCAACTGATCCAACTTCATTATTAACAGAACCATGGAGTCCAAACGTGACCTCTCCTTCTCCCCTCTCCTCCCGTGAGCTCTGAAATGAGAAAAACAGTTTTTTATAATAAGATTTTATTCAATAAATGTAATCTTAAACCAACACTGACATTAATCTCATCACTCTAAATGACAATTCTTAAAACATATGTCACAGCAGACCAGGCGCCGACTCCAATGAAGACAGGACTTTTCCATACAAGCTGAGGCAACACTTCATTATATTTATCTAATCTTTTTTTCCCCTTAATGTAGCCAGTGCTATTAAAAGACAGTTAACCCTAAAATTATTCTGGTTATACACTATAGCCTCATCAATTGTTTCTAAACTAGCAAGACTTTAGTTTATTAGTATGTTTATATATATATATATATATATATATATATACACACACTGATCAGGCATTACATAATGACCACCTTTCTAATAGTGTGTAGGTCCAGCCTTGACCCGTTAAGGCATGGATTCCACTAGACCCCTGAAGGTGGTCTCTGGCACCAAAATATTAGCAGTAGATCCTTTAAGTCCTGTAAGTTGAGAGGTGGGGCCTTCATGGATCGGACTTGTTTTGTTCAGCACATCCCACAGATGCTCGACTGGATTGAGATCCAGGGAATTTGAAAGGCCAAGTCAACATCTCAAAACTCATTGTTTGTGTTCCTTAAACCATTTTTGCTTTTTGGGGCAGGGCACATTATCCTGCTGGTGGCCACAGCCACCAGAAACGACCATTTCCATGAACGGGTGTGCATGGTCTGCAACAATGCTTAAGTAGGTGGTATGTGTCAAAGTAACTCCACATGGATGACAGGATCCAATTAAAGTTTCCCAGCAGATCATTGCCCAAAGCATCACACTGCCCCCACCGGCTTGCCTTCTTCCGATAGTGCATTCTGGTGGCATGTGTTCCCCAGTTAAGCGTTACACACGCACCAGTCATCCACGTGATGTAAAAGAAAACGTGATTCACCCGACCATGGGCCTGTTCTTCGTACCTCGCTTAATACATCTGAGATGATTTGACAGATCCCAGATGTTTTAATCGTGATAACTGATCTATACGCTAATTTGGTTCTTCAAACGATTGGATTAAAATATCTGGATTAAGTTATCTGAGCTTACTGCTCGTGCCTCTGTTCCCTGAAGAGGGCAGATGATCGATACTCGAAACCACGATCAGCAATGCAGCGATTGTCTGGCGTCAAAACAACATAATGACATCATATAATTAAAAAAGGCTCCTGGCAAAACACTTTTCAAAGAAAAAAGAAGAAGAAAAAACACGAATTTCTGGAGCTTTATAAGGAAACAGACAAACGACCAAAAATGTGCACTGTTTTGATGAACATGATTCCTAATTTTTTATATTCATGATTTTATAATATTTGCACACACTTTACATTTTTATTTCAATGTTGTAATTTCATTTTTAATTCAATTTGAAGCAGATTTGTTATGTGATAATATTAATTAAAGTTTCTTAATGGTCAAGATCAAATGATCTGCATCTCTTGAGCTGCATCAAGCCACTCCCATAATATTCATCATCATTCAAATGAATGCACGACGAAGATTAACGGCACAATGGGTCTCCAATACGACTATAAAGTAATTATTCCATCACAATTCACAAATACATCTCTCAATCAAGTGACTGTGTCAATAGTATTATACGAAAATTTTACACAACATTAAAATATTAATTTCAAATAAACTTTTATATTTATTATTATTTTAAATTATTATTGCCCCTGGTTCAGTAATGAACTCTTGTAATAAAGTAGCAGTGGCTGGGACAGATTTTAAGTATCACCTCAAGATGCAATCTAATCCTGTTTACATGAAATAAGCCTGGAGCAGGTTTAAGCTTACGGACCTGTTGCTATGACAGGATGAGCTTCAAAGAACCAAACAATCCAAGATCATGCAAAATCGTCAACAGTCAAATCCAGCTAACTGAGTTAGCGACGTACGAAGAACGGGCCCCAGGCCACCTTCCTCCATTGCTCTGTGTTCCAGTTAAGATGCTCACGTGCTCACTGTTGGCGGTGAACAGGGTTCAGCATAGGCACCCTGACTGGTATGTAGCTATGCAGCCCACATGCGAGAAAAAACAATAACGATGCACTGTGTATTTGACACCTTTCGATCTACCAGCATTAACTTATTGAACAATCTGAGTTATTATAGCTTATCTGTTTGATCGGACCACAGGGGTCAGCCTTCGCTCCTCAAGTACATGAGCCTTGGCCACCATGACCCTGCACCGGTTCACCACTGTTCCTGCCTTGGACCACTTTTGATAGATACTGACCACTGCAGACTGGGGACACCCCACAAGAGCTGCAGTTTTGGAGATGATCTGACCTAGCCTGACATGGTGGTCATACTCAATTCTAGTCAGAATATGAGTCTGATACTGCTCCATTGGGCTGTGATTATGGGGCGTGTTTCAACCGAACCAGGAAAGACCTCAATTGGATAGACCAACAACCAATCAGAGCAATGAAGCAACGCATTACGTTAGTGGTCAAATGTCAACAGAACTCAACTACAGTGTGTTGCCAAGTCCACGTTTTTTTCCACGGGTTGTTTTCTATGTCCGCAGGTTTAAGCGACTATTATGTGAAATATAGACCCATGAGTGCGAATTTTAGCAGGCAACCTTGCCAAAATAACACACATTTTACCCCCAAACACCATTTTTTTTCTTCTGGAGAACCCCCCGAGAAGCTATTCTTTAGGGCTAGTAGTCGGCGGGTTTTGTTGTAAAAACTTGGCAACCCTGTCTGCACGTGTGCTGGAATAAACGATCTTTGACGGTGTTGTAAAAAAAGAAAATAATTTAAGAATACACAGAGTACTTATCAACATGATCATCATTTTTGAGAGAAATAGAGAAGGTGAACGCATGTACATTACATTTGTAAACAAGCTCTCTGTTAAGGATTCGAACAAATATAATCCAAGCGCCTTTGATGACGTACATGATTACGTTAGTGTTTACCATTTGTCCGTCATCATCTAAAGCCCGCCCTGATAATAATAATAATACTCCTTTAATAATTACTCCTCTATGGATCGAGTCCAGACCGAACCGCCCAAGCTCAAATGTTGTGGTCGGGGCTGAGTTCGGCTGGCATCCAGGCTAGCTCTGACCCGTCTAGCCATAGCGATATGGTCCTTGTCAAACTCACTCAAATCCTTACGCTTGCCCATTTTTCCAGCTTCTAACACGTCAACTGTGAGGACAAAGTGTTCACTTGCTGCCTAATATATTCCACTCACTAACAGGTGCCATGATGAAGAGAGATATCAGTGTTATTTACTTCACCTGTCATAATGTTATGCCTGATCGGTGTACATTCAGAGTTGGGTAAGTTAAAAGGCTGCACTGTTGAGGCCCGAGCAGCCTCTCGAGGAAAAAACAAAAACAAATTAGTGCAGCACAAAAACAAAAAAACACAACAAAAACATACTGCTGTAAAAATTCTAAATATTGAGTTTTTATTTTGATAACATATGATAGTTGAACAACATTACTCAACCAAGAGTGCTGTTTTCCTGAACACGATTGAAAATGTGAGACAGATTTCATACAACTGATTAACAAAGAAGTAACGTTAGTTAAATTTAAGTTAATTGAATGTTGTTGTTCTATTTCAGCAGCATAAATAGTTCCAAGATAACAGAAGAGCCAGAACGAATCTCACAACAACACTCAGCCATTTCATTGTGACTTAAAGGGTTAGTTCACCCAAAAATGAAATTTCTTTCATTAATGACTCACCCCAGTGTCGTTCCACACCCCTCTGTTCATCCTCGGAACACAGTTTAAGATATTTTAGATTTAGTATCACTTATTTTGTAAGTCTATGCCACTACTGTCCACGTCCAGAAGGTAATGAAAACATCATCAAAGTAGTCCATATGTGACATCAGTTTAGACTCTTTTGAAGCGTCAACAATACATTTTGGTCCAAAAATAACAAAAAATATGAATTTATTCAGCATTGTCTTCTCTTCCGTGTTCCTCAAATAAAGAATCAAACGGTCATGATTCAAGATTCGGATGCTGAAATCACGTGACATTTGCGATATGAATCACGAATCAATCTGCTGATTCGCGACCATTTGATTCTTTATTTGAGGTTTGAAAGCAAACGCGGAAGAGAAGACAATGCTAAATAAAGTCGTATTTTTTGTTACTTTTGGACCAAAATGTATTGTCGACGCTTCAAAGGAGTCTAACTAACCAAATGATGGCAAGTGGGCATGCACTATACATTCAAAGGACAGAAAGGCCTTGGACTAAATCTAAAATATCTAAAATAAATCCAAAATCTAAAATATCTTAAACTGTGTTCTGAGGATGAACAGAGGTCTTATGGGTGTGGAACAACATTGGGGTAAGTCATTAATGAAATAATTTTTTTTTTTTTTTTTTGAGAACTAACCCTTTAACGTTTTGAAAGAATCCTGAGTCAAAGATTCAATGACCCATTCATAAACAACTGCTTATTCTTGAATGAATCAGTCATTTGAACGAGTTGGCTCAATGATTCCCTCATTAAGAGATCACTTGCCGCCACCTACTGGCGGTTTATTTCATGTTTAAAAGTATTATTCTTTCCAACATTTCTTATTTGCATATTCAAAAAATATTAATATTACATGTTAAATTCTAATGTTAACTCCATTACTTTTAATAATTGTTTTATACAGTATTTAACACAACTACGTACATTAGAGCTTGGTTTTACAAATAGGGCTTAGATTAAGACATACCTTAAATACTTAAGTAGCTTTTATAAATATGTCTTAGGGAGAAAAAAAACATTTCTGGTGTGCATCTTGAGACAAAGCAATGACATTGACATATTTGAAGATATAATAGTGCACGTTTCTTTCAGTTAAAACAGCTCAAACATGCAATTTTTGTCTGTGAAACTTAGGGTAGGAACTGTACATTTCTGAAACATGCAGAGTAATCCATTGCTTTACTTTTTCAAGGGAAAAGTAATTCAATTACATTAAATAATTACTTAGTAATGCATTACACCCAACATTGCTAATATTGCATTTTTGACCAAAAATGGATAAATATAGAGAAAATGCACAAAGTATTCTCTATTTTTTGTTTGCAAAATCACTTTCTGTGCATCTTCACAGTCCACAGTGCTCTAATGGTTAAATTACAAGCAGGGAGCTTGTACAACAGAGCGAGGAGACAGAGAAAGAGACAGAGAGAGTGGAAAACAGAAGTTGTAATGCTACTCAAGCAGAGAGGAATAATGCTGGCACTTGCCCCGTGTCTGAACCAGGCCTGTGCAAACAGCCCCACACAAAGCAGAGCAGTGTGTAAAGGGCTTGTGTAGCTTGTTCTGGTATTTACCCTTAATACACGCTTGTCTATCACAGAGCACACAGGGAGAGTAAGAGACACTTTGCTAATAATGAGCTAACAGAAATACAATTAATTGTCCAAAACACACATTTTATCTCCAGACAACTTGAATGTTTTTAAACGTTTGTTTTTGTTCTAGTGTTTCAATACAGAGCACAGGTCATGAGGATTGGCTGATAGACTTATTTGATGAGCACGTCGTCAATGTGGAAAAAAGTTTGCTCAAGTCATTATAGAAGTTTATTTGCAGGGTAAAAAATCGGTTCAGTAAAAATGTAATTTCTCTCATCTTTCTTCAGTAGAACACAACAAAGAATGTTGCTGTGTTCTATATAATGAAAGTGAAAGGGGAGTGGTAACTTAACGTTACTGTCTAAGTAACCCCCCAAAAATTATGAAACAGTTGTATTATGTTCAGTTGTGCAATCATTTACTTTATATTATTTAATAAACATGCCTTGACTTTCTGGGACTTATTCACTGTGTTCCCCAAAGTTAAATAAGTCAATACGTACCATTTTATCTCTGTGTGTGCCATAACTGTCTGAAGCACTCACTGCTAGTCTATAGCTTAGCACAAATATGGAAGGTTAACAGCCCCTTTTAGCCTACTACTCAATAAGTGACAAAATACACCAACATTTTCATATTTACACGTTGTGATGTGCATAGTTACATGTGTACTAAGACCAACAGAAAATGAAAAGTTGCGATTTTCTAGACCGATATGGCTAGGGAGTAGGGGCTATACTCTCATTCCTGCATATTGATCCAGGAACTTTGCTGCTGTACCATGAGTGGCAGTGCAGTGCAGCAGGCAAAGTGATATTACGCAGCGGCTTAAAATAGTCCCAAGCACGCTCTCTGTGCAAGCAGGTTGTCACGTTGGTTATGTTGACGGAAGTTAAAGGACAACTCTGGCAAATTTTTAAGTTGATCTTGATATCTTATATCTTTGTGAGTACACTCTATAGAACGGAAAAAACAACAACAACCGGATTGGTGCTTGCAACACGGAGTTATTACAGTTAATGCCCAGAGCCCCCAATCAGCTAAAACGGCAGTTATGGGGGCATAAACGTAAAGAGTGTCTTTGTGCCTCTTAACAGACACAAAATGCAATTTAAATGTCTGTCCAACGAACAGGGCCCTTACATGACAACGGGAGACAGCCTTTGGAGCGAGAACTTTTTTCTCTGTTCTTCAGGAGTATGTTGAAGCCTTTAGCCTTCATGCGCTTCATCCATAATACTGTATAATGTCCAGTAAAACCTAGAAATTGGGGGAGGTTGCTGATTGGTAATATTGTTTTACAGTCTATAATGTCCTAATATCATTGCAATGATATAACTCACGGTAGAGCAGCAAAGTGAAGTCCCCAGCCATATTGGTCTAGAAAATTGCAACTTTTCATTTTCCATTAGTCTTACACAAAGTAACTATCAATCAATCAATCAATCAACTTTATTTATATAGCGCTTTTACAATCACGATTGTGTCAAAGAAGCTTCACAGTGTCAAACAGGATAATATTGTGACAAAATTAGATTTGGCTGTACAGTCGTACTGGAGAAAACAACTATGATGGCGTTATTTTGACACTTATTGAGCAGTAGGCTAGATGGAGCCATTTACCTCCAGTCTTTGTGCTAAGCTAGGTTAGCGGTGGGTGTGTCATCTCTGTGCGTTTATTTTTTGACAATCATGGGATGAGAATGGTATGTTTGGATTTATCGGTGAATAAGCTAAAGTCCCCAAAAGTTGGCGTGTTCCTTTAATGTATGCAAAGTATATAATGTATACTTTTTAAACCATATGTTAGCTTAACATGAGGAATAAACTGAAATTTGAATAATTATTTAATGAAAATCTTCAATATTTCTTAAAAAAATTCTTATTTGCATATTTGCATCACGCCAGATTTCATCAGTCATGTAAAATGACAGATAAAGCTTAAACGTTTGATTAAAAATATCCTTTTGTGTTCCTTTTAAGGGCATTTTAGTTTGGAAATAACATGAGGAAGAACAAGTAAGTTTATGTTTTAAGGTGAAGAACTTTAACTCCAACACTGTCATGCTGTAAAGAGTTTTTGGCTGCAATTTACACACACGCACGCACGCACGCACACACACACACACACACACACACACACACACACGCGTTCATTACAGTCACAAGGCCATTTAGTGCTACTGATTAGGCTTGTGACTGGTGCAGGTGTTGACACATTTGGCACATCATCCCAAAGGATGTGCTTTAATGTGTGTTGTGTTCAAAAAAAAAAAAAAAAAAAAGTTTTTTTTTTCTCTATATTTAAATTCCATTAAATTAGGTCAAACAAACACAATCATGCTACCCATGACACATCAGCTGACAACAGGGCCAGAGAACAGGAAAAGCACACTTTCACCCCGATGGTGGTATAACCATGTATATCATCAAGTTCCTCATTCTCTTAATTCCTGTTAATGAAAAATATACTATGATAAAATGTAGCCAAATGATACAAGAATGATATTTCAGTCGCGCATCTAACTGATGGGAGCCACTTCGGTGGAGAACTGTCTGGATCTAAAAGTTTCAGATGACGGACAACTCATATCTCCCTCACTCACTGTAAGTTAATGTACCTAAATCAAAACCAGCACTGTATGACATGACAGAAAGCTATTGCGGTTGATAGTCCTGAAAATTTACAGGTGAGTTTGGTTATAGAATGCAGTTGTCACTCCCATAAATAAACGTAACTGAATTAAGGACTCAAGACCAAGACTGACATCGTATTCTGTACATTGTACTCTATGTATTCTGCTGCTGTGTAAAGGTGGCCTTATTACTGAACTAAATGCAATTTTCCCCCATTTAATGTTTGAAAAAAATATATAATAAATAATAATAGTAATAATTATATATATATATATATATATATATATATATATATATATATATATATATATATATATATATATAGTCTCTCTTCTGCGTTTGTTTTCAAACCTCAAATAAAGATTCAGTCATGAGCGGATTGATTTGGATCACATGTCAAACTGCAAAACTGCTGAAATCACGTGACATTGGCAATCCGAATCATGAATAAATACGCTGATTCATAATCGTTTGAATCTTTATTAGAGGTTTGAAAACAAACACACAAACAAAAAATTTATGACATAGATTTTAGCTTTGGGTGAACTAACCCTTTAACCCCCCGGACCCCTTTGGATTACTTTTATAATGGATGGATGCACTTTTTTTTGTCTTCAAATTTTAGGCCGCCATTCACTAAAGTTTGGAAGAGCCAGGACTTAAAAAAAAAAAAAAAATTATGAATTAAATTGTATTCGTCTGAAATAAATATTTCATTTACACCTAGGATGGCTTGAGGGTGAGTAAATCATGGGCTAATTTTCTTTTTTGAGTGAGCTATCCCTTCAAGTCTCAGTCTTACCATAATGTTTATGCAACTGGTCTCAGGTCTAAACCATAATCAAACAGTGAGTAACTATAGTTCCCTTTCGTTCAGTCACTCCGACGTAACGTCAGTGACTGACGAATGGGGGTTTCGCCTAGAAGCCAATCATCTTCGAGATCTTAGAAAGCGCCCAATGGCAGTGCCAATGCCATGGGCATGCGAATTTGCATGCGTAACTCCGCCTACCCACCTGGGTATATAAGGAAGTAGCTGGCATGAATCGCATTATGTTTCTGCTTCGGAGCCAAGAGCATCTCTTCACTCCGGCAAGCCTGAATTCTGAAGTCCTCTCTTCAGTCATCGAGACGAGCGGTTCTCCAGGGTGTTGGTGTAACGGCGCGTTCCAGCGATCTCACATTGCCTGCCTGCTGATCTGTGCAGTGATCTGCAACAGCTGTGTGTGTTTTCCCTGGGCGCTTCGGCACTCTGCAGAGCTTCCTCTCACAAAAAGAGCTTGCGTGTGGCACGTCTTTTTCAAGACGGGTTGCCCGCGCACTTCCGGGTGAGGTCGATATCTGTTGCTGTCTTTGGGACGCATTCACTGCTCGACGTGTTTGGGCCCAGCACGTTCGGACAGTGTTTGTGGATGTGCTGTGTTCCCTCTGTGGGAACATGACCATCGCGATGTTGTGGTCGAGACTCAATGATCTCTGTAAAGAGAGAGAGTCCCCTCTGCCACACCCCGATCTACCATCTCCGAGAGAGGTGGTACTTTGGCTGGTGGCCAGGGTGACCTGAGGGCGGTGCTGTGGTATTAAGAACCCCGACGATCATTCCTCGGGCCACTCCCGCCCTCTTGCACATCGCTTCCAGTGAGTGTTGGACTGAAACAGCGGGACCGTCTGCTGACGCCCCGTTCGTTTAGTTCATACTCCAGATAGCGGCGAGAGGTCGATTGCCGCATCTCAAGGTGGGCTAGAGTCCTTTGGGGATGACGATTCGGCTATGCTCCGCCTCCGGGTGTGGTAGCACTGTAGAATCTGACCTAGAGTTGACAGCCATGTTATCTCGGGCAGCCGCGAGCCTCGGGCTGGTGTGAATCTCCGCCCTGTCACGAGTGCTCGCGGTTGGGCGATTGGTTTTTGGAGGTGGCACCCGACAGCTGCGGGCCCCGCCCCCAATGCCATTTCGCTCCCGAGATGCATGAGGAGTGCACGCAGTCCGGGAGATCTCCGGGTCTTCCCGCGACCGTTTGGTGCCTCCTCCGCCTTCTCTGCCCTCGAGGGGTCGCGGCCTAAGGGTACACTGGGGTCCCTCCCCCTCGGTCAGGTGCTCTGTTGCGCACTTCGGTGTCCACTGAGTGCTTTGACTTGACGCGGTGAGGCTATCCTAAGCGCCCTCCCAAGCCTGCTGGCTCGTCTACTTCGGTGGCGTAGTCCAGCAGTGTTATGGGGTAAGCTGCCGCCCCGATGCGTATGCACGAGGACAGAGCTGATCCAGGGCTTACGAGCCCCCTCGCAGAGCAGACCCCAGTGGAACGCGAGTCCTTCCCTGGTCTCCTCTGTCAGGGCGCAGTCGTTACCAGTGCCTCGACACCGGGCCGCTATGCCACCCGAGTCCGGGCCGGTAACACTGCCTCGAGGAAGGCGTGCCGCCACCGATCCCGCCCAGCGCGGCATAGGTGACCACACGCCCCCTGGGTCAGGAGATGTCCACAGCTGTGGTCCGGGAAAGACAACTGGCCTTACTTGGTCGATGTGGGACGGCTGAGTGAGCCCGCCTCCTCAGCTCGCCCATATCCCAGGCCGGCCTTATCGGCGGCACAGTCAGGGACTGCGCCCAACAGTTCTTGGCTGTCCCCAGAGGCAGACTGAGGCCATCTGCCCCGGCGGCCCGCTGCTGCACCTAAGCGCCGCCGGCACAGTTGCCTCAGCCTCCTCGCCGCCTGGGCGACTTCCTGCGACCCCCTCCCGCGTGGCCACAGCAGCAGCCTTCACCCTGGCGACGCCACAGGGCGCGCTGCAGGAAGCCGTCCCAGTCCGCGCCAGCCCCGCAGCCTGCTGAAAATAGGCCAGCGGCGCTCCGGACGCGGACAGCTCTGGGATGGGCAGTTCTTTCATGGGACGGTGGCAGGTCCGCCCCTTCCCCCGGTGGAGGGCCGGGGGAGAATCCTTTGTCCAGCTGCTGGCCCACGGGTCAGCAGCAACCTTTGTAGAAAGAACTGATTAACCCATCCCTGAGCACCCAGAGACCGGTGACGGCAGTGTGCGCCGCCCCCGGGCCACGCCGCTCTCGTCCCTCTCTGTCGCCAGCCCCCTCTCAGAGCAGACCCCAGTGGAACGCGAGTCCTTCCCTGGTCTCCTCTGTCAGGGCGCAGCCGTTACCGCTGCCCCGACACCGGGCCGCTACGCCACCCGAGTCCGGGCCGGTAACGCTGCCTCGCTTCCCCACCGAGGGTACGCCGGTGCTCCGCGTGACCCCGTTGGTACACTCCCTGGGAGCGTGGCTACAGCTGCCGGGTCTGTCCCGCTGGGTCGCACGGACCATCCGGCTCGGCTACGCGATTCAGTTCGCGCGAGCTCCTCCCCGCTTCCGGGGTGTCCGGTACACCGTGGTGGGGTCCAATGCCCCAGTCATGCGTGCGGAGATCGCGACCCTACTGGCGAAGGTTGCGGTCGAGCTCGTCCCTCCAGCCGAGATGAAGTCCGGCTCCTACAGCCCTTACTTCATTGTACCAAAGAATCCGGTGGGTTACGACCGATCCTGGACCTTCGCGTCCTGAACCGATCCCTGTTCAGGCTTCCGTTCAGGATGTTGACTGCGAAACGCCTTTTCGAATGCGTTCGTCCATGCGATTGGTTTGCAGCGATCGACCTGAAGGACGCGTACTTCCATGTGTCCATCCTTCCGCGACACAGACCGTTCCTGCGGTTTGCGTTCGAAGGGCGGGCATATCAGTATGCCGTACTACCATTCGGGCTAGCTCTGTCCCCTCGCGTCTTCACGAAGATTGTCGAGGCAGCCCTTGCGCCACTCAGGCAACAAGGGGTTCGCATCCTGAACTATCTCGACGACTGGCTCATACTGGGCCACTCTCGGGACCGGGTGTGCGAACACAGAGACCTGGTTCTCCACCACTTAGCTCGTTTGGGCCTTCGGGTCAACTGGGAGAAGAGCTTACTCTGCCCCGTGCGGAGGATCTCTTTTCTCGGTATGGAGATCGACTCGGTCGCCATGTGCGCGCAGCTTACCGGCTTGCGCGCGCAGTCGCTGCTGACTTGCCTCAGGCAGATAGAGAGCAAGAGTGCGGTTCCACTGAAACTATTTCAGAGGCTCCTGGGGCATATGGCATCTGCAGCCGCGGTGACGCCGCTCGGATTGCTTCATATGAGACCGCTTCAGCACTGGCTTCGCGATCGAGTCCCGAGATGGGCATGGCAGTCTGGCACGCTCCGGGTCCCAGTGACTCAGGCCAGCAGACAGACACTCACCCAGTGGTCGAACCTCAGCTTTCTACGGGCAGGAGTGCCCTTAGAACGAGTTTCCCGGCATGTTGTTGTGTCAACAGATGCGTCCACCGCGGGTTGGGGTGCCATGTGCAATGGACATGCAGCCGCCGGTTCTTGGTCAGAGAGCCAAAGCCGCCTGCATATCAATTGCCTCGAGTTGCTGGCAGTACGGTTCGCCCTGCACCGCTTCCGAGCGTTGCTGAAGGGCCAACACGTACTAGTCAGATCGGACAACACGGCCGTAGTAGCGTACTTCAACCGCCAGGGCGGTCTACGCTCCCGCCGCATGTCTCAACTCGCCCGCTATCTCGTTTTATGGAGTCAGAAGCGCCTGAGGTCCCTTCGTGCTGTCCATATCCCGGGGATCCTGAACCGTGCAGCCGACGAGCTCTCACGGGTTCAGCCAATCCCTGGGGAGTGGAGACTCCATCCCCAGTCGGTCCAGCTGATTGGGATCAGTTCGGGGACGCACAGGTAGTTCTGTTGCCTCTCACGACTCGTCCCACTGCAGCCTGTACTATTCCCTGACCGAGGGCATGCTCGGCACGGATGCACTGGCGCACAGCTGGCCGCGGGGCCTACGCAAGTATGCGTTTCCCCCAGTGAGCCTTCTTGCACGTTTTCGTGCAAGGTCAGGGAGGACAAGGAGCAGGTCATCTTGGTCGCCCCGCTCTGGCACGGCCGGACCTGGTTCCCAGAACTAGTGCTCCTTGCGACAGCCCCTCCCTGGCCAATCCCTCTGAGACAGGACCTACTCTCTCAGAGACGGGGCACCCTGTGGCACCCGCGTCCCGATCTTTGGAACCTCCACGTGTGGCTCCTGGACGGGACGCGGCAGGTTTGAGTACCCTACCACCTCCGGTGGTGGCTACCATCACTTCCGCTCGGGCTGAGTCCACGAGACAGGCCTATGCGTTGAAGTGGAACCTCTTCGTCAATTGGTGCTCTTCTCGCCAAGAAGACCCCTGGAAATGCCCGATCGGGTCCGTGCTCTCTTTCCTCCAGGAAGGGTTGGATCGAAGGCTGTCTCCATCCACCCTGAAGGTTTATGTGGCTGCTATCGCCTACCATGACCTCTTGGACGGGAAAACGGTAAGTAAGCACGACCTGGTCATCAGGTTCCTGAGGGGTGCGAGGAGACTACTTCCTCCTCGTGCTCCTCTCATACCCTCTTGGGACCTCTCAGTAGTTCTAAGTGCTCTGCAGAGGGCCCCTTTGAGCCTTTGCGGTCAGTAGATGTTAAGTTCTTGTCTATGTAGACAGCACTCCTGACCGCATTGGCCTCCATCAAGAGGGTAGGGGACCTGCAGGCATTTTCGGTTGACGAAACGTGCCTGGAATTCGGGCCGGCTGACTCTCACGTGATCCTGAGACCCCGGCCTGGATATGTGCCCAAGGTTCCCACCACTCTGTTCAGAGACCAGGTGGTGAACCTGCAAGCGCTGCCTTTGGAGGAGGCAGACCCAGCCTTGGCATTGCTCTGTCCAGTACGCGCCCTTCGCGCTTACGTAGACAGGACGCAGTGTTTCAGGACCTCAGACCAGCTCTTTGTCTGTTATGGTGGGAAGCTGAAGGGAAGGCTCTCTCAAAGCAAAGGCTGTCTTACTGGATAGTGGACACCATTGTTTTGGCTTACCAGCAGCAGGGACGCCCATGTCCCCTTGGGGTCAGGGCCCATTCCACCCGGAGTGTGGCCTCCTCTTGGGCTTTAGCACATGGCGCTCCGCTGACAGACATCTGCAGACCTGCAGGCTGGGCGACACCAAACACATTCACCAGGTTTTATAACCTCCGAGTGGAGCCTGTATCCGACTATGTACTCGCCTCTACAAATGGCCGGTAATGGATTGGCTCAGGTGTCTTCGCTTGCTCGCCATTCCACTCCACGGACTGGATACGTGCGATATTCTTCTCAGGTGAGTTCCCCGAGAGCCCTGAGCTCCTCCAGCACTGATGACGCCGACGCCAGTAAGTCTGCCCTTAGCCCAGACACTCGTGTCCGGCCAGGTGCCCCATGTGCATGGTTCCCCTCCGGCGACCCCCACATGTGTATTTCCACCGTAAGCCTCCCTGAGCGGGTGTATTCCCTTGGCAACCTTGCCACCTCCTGGGGTTAAAAATCCACCTTCGGCTGGTACCCCAGTGATCTTCCGTATGCAGCCCCCCGGGGTCATACGTGTTTCCCTAAGTCCTCCCTACGGGTAGGCATCTTGGCGCATATCTCCTCCTGGAATATGCTTCCCAGTGTACCTTGGTATTCCTGCGTTAAGTAGAGGCCTTTGACCGTTCTGCTTGCATCAGGGTTCTCACGCTTGCGCAGGGCACTGGAAGACAGCCGAGTGGCGTGATTGTATTGGGACCCCCATTCGTCAGTCACTGACGTTACGTCGGAGTGACTGAACGAAAGGGAACGTCTCGGTTACGTATGTAACCCTCGTTCCCTGAGGAGGGAACGGAGACGTAACGTCCCACTGCCACTTCCGCTGTACCGCTGGAACGGCCGAGAGTTCAGTCTTGGCTCCTCAGCAGGTAACATAATGCGATTCATGCCAGCTACTTCCTTATATACCCAGGTGGGTAGGCGGAGTTACGCATGCAAATTCGCATGCCCATGGCATTGGCACTGCCATTGGGCGCTTTCTAAGATCTCGAAGATGATTGGCTTCTAGGCGAAACCCCCATTCGTCAGTCACTGACGTTACGTCTCCGTTCCCTCCTCAGGGAACGAGGGTTACATACGTAACCGAGACGTGACTGACTGAAACACAAGAAATTAAATGAAAACTAGGGTGAAGAACAGAAACATGAAACAAAATCCACTCACACATAAAACAAACTCAGAATACCCTTTACACCTAAAGTTTGACTTGTTTAAGTTAAAATGCATAAGGCAATTAAAATGTACAGTGTGAATGTCCTTATCACAGCCACAAATGAGATCTCTTTAAAAATCCAAATGGTTTATTTTAGACACAAATGAAATTAAATGTAGTACAAATGGAGACTTTGGCTTAAGTCTCCTGCTTCTCAGATTTCCTCATGAACAATACCCCATAAAGACAACGTGAAAGAAGTTAGATTGAAATCTTTGCAAATTGATAAAAAAAAAAAAGTATTCACAGCCTTTGCTCGATACTTTGTTGAAAAACCTTTTGCCGCCAATTAACAGACATGTTCACAAGTCCCTGTGTTCCAAGTCCAATTTTAAGTTTCAAGTCTCTGAGGTCCAAGTCAATTTTCAAGTCTCTGAGGTCCAAGTCAAGTCAAGTCTCAAGTCTTTAGGGTCCAAGTCAAGTCTCAAGTCTTTAGGGTCCAAGTCCAAGTCAAGTCTCAAGTCTTTAGGGTCCAAGTCCAAGTCAAGTCTCAAGTCTTTAGGGTCCAAGTCCAAGTCAAGTGTCAAGTCCTTAGGGTCCAACACAAGTCTCAAGTCTTTAGGGTCCAAGTCAAGTCTCAAGTCTTTAGGGTCCAAGTCCAAGTCAAGTGTCAAGTCCTTAGGGTCCAACCCAAGTCTCAAGTCTTTGAGGTCCAAGTCCAAGTCAAGTTTCAAGTCTCTGAGGTCCAAGTCAAGTCTCAAGTCTTTAGGGTCCAAGTCAAGTCTCAAGTCAAGTCTCTATTTTTAGTAACATATACAGGCTATAAATTTCAGCTAGTTGTTATAATTAAAAGTATATTGAACTACCAAAACAGATTACTTTTACTTTAAAATTGCATGATAAAGCACACAACATACTACTTAAATCATTACTATTACTTTCAAATTTGTACAAAATTCTACTATTTAGAACACCACAAGGGGGGAAAAAAAGTTCTGTGTATTTTGAGGTATTTGTGCCACCGTAGTTTGCTGATCTCAAGCAATGCTGGACAATTTAGTCCTCCAGTGAGCGCCGACGGTACAAAACCTGTATAGATGAGCGTTACAGTAAATGACACAAAACACATTTCCATCTGGGTGTCTCGTTTGTGGAAATGAGTCAGACAGGGTCATAAATTGCATATGAAAGGACATGAAAATGGACTGCGAACAAGCCTCTGCTGCGGTGCAACATTGCAGCTTCATCAGTTGATTGCTTTTTTGAGGGCAAAACTTGACTATATTGTTACTATTTCTTGCTAATCCATAAAAAAACAGTTGTCTAATGGGTGATGAATTTGCCTGCATTCAGATGTGTTACATGCTCATGGGCTTGGTGCGTTTAGAAATGTTTTGTGATATTCGCTGCTGCAGCACATATTTGTGAATGAATGAATAGTAAAAGGCGGTGTTACATGCTGTCATGTGGGGTAGTAAATAGTAATCGGGAATGCCATGCCAAAAGGCTTGCATTTTTCTCCACAAGTCTCAGTCTTCAAGTCCCTGTCCAGCCCATGTCAAGTCTCGTGTCAAGTCTCAGGTCATTTGTTTGTGAGTCTAAGTCAAGTCGCAAGTCATTTTTGCGACTTAAAGGGTTAGTTCACCCAAAAATTATTTTATTAATTACTTTCCCTCATGTCGTTAGACACCCGGTACACCTTCGTTTATCTTCAGAACACAAATGAAGATATTTTTGTTAAGAAGCTGATGGCTGAGAAAGGCTTCAGATAGGCCTCCATTGGCATTCAGTACATTCCCACTCACAAGACCCATAAAGGCACTAAAGACGTTGTTACAAAGTCCATCTCACTACAGTGGCTGTACAATAATTTTACGAAGCGTTTTTGTGAGAATAGTTTTTGTGCGCAAAAAAATCTCAATAATGACTTTATCCGCCAAGTTATTGTCTTCCGTGTAGGTTTCGGATGTTAACTCACGCGACAGCGGCGCTCCTCCTCGCTTCTAGGTCATGTATCTGAACGGCGGATTTGCGTCATATTCTCGGATTTGTCGAGTTTACGTCAATAACTTGGTGGATAAAGTCGTTATTTTGATTTTTGTGCGCACAAAAACTATTTTCATTGCTTTGTAAAATTATTGTACAGCCACTGTAGTGAGATGGACTTTGTAACGACGTCTATCTGAAGCCTTTCTCAGCCATCAGCTTTCAACAAAAATATCTTCATTTGTGTTCTGAAGATGAACGAAGGTCTTACAGGTGTCCCGACACGAGGGTGAGTAATAAATTACATTTTCATTTTTGGGTGAACTAACCCTCTAAGTGCGACTTGAGTCCAAGTCTCAGACTCGCATTTCCATTTCTGCCAATTAAAGCCTCAAGTCTTTTTGAGTAATGATGCTACAAGCTTGGCACACCGATTTTTGGGCAGTTTCTCCCATTCTTCTTTGCAGGACCTCTCAAGCTCCATCAGGTTGGATGGGGAGCATCAGTGCACAGTGATTTTCAGATCTCTCCAGAGATGTTCATTCAGGTTCAAGTCTGGGCACTGGCTGGGCCACTCAAGGACATTCACAGAGTTGCACCATTGCCCCTCCTTTGTTATCTTGGCTGTGTGCTTATGGTCATTGTCCTGTTTAAAAAGATGAACCTTCGCCCCAGTCTGAGGTCAAGTACTCTGGAGCAGGTTTTCATCAAGGATGTCACTGTACATTGCTGCATTCATCTTTCTCTTGACCCTGACTTGTCTCCCAGTTCCTGCTGCTGAAAAACACCCCACAGCATGATGCTGCCACCGCAATGCTTCACTTTAGGGAAAGTATTGGGCAGGTGATGAGTGGTGCCTGGTTGTCTCCAGACATGATTCAAAAAGTTGACCAAAAAGTTCAATCTTTGTTTCATAAGACCAGAGGATTTTGTTAATCATTGTCTAAGAGTACTTTTTGGTGCCTTTTGGCAAACTCCAGGTGGACTGTCATGTGCCATCTAGCCACTCTAATATACAGGCCTGATTGGTGGAGTGCTGCAAAGATGGTTGTTCTTCTGGTAGGTTCTCCTCTCTCCACAGAGTAATGCTGGAGCTCTGTCAGAGTGACCATCGGGTTCTTGGTCACCTCCCTGACTAAGTCCCTTCTCCCCGTGATTGCTCAGTTTAGCTGGGCGGCCAGGTCTAGGAAGAGTCCTGGTGGTTCCAAACTTCTTCCATTTATGGAGGATGGAGGCCACTGTGCTCATTGGGACCTTCAATGCTACAGAAATGTTTCTGTACCCTTCCCCAGATCTGTGCCTCGATACAATCCTGTCTTGGATATCTACAGACAATCCCTTGGACTTCATGGCTTGGTTTTTTTGCTCTGTCATACACTGTTAACTGTGGGACCTTATATAGACAGGTGTGTGACTTTCCAAATCATGTCAAATCAACGGAATTTGCTACAACTGGACTCCAATCAAGTTGTAGAAACATCTCAAGGATGATCAGTGGAAACAGGCTGCAATTGAGCTCAATTTTGAGTGTAGTTTTATGAATCACTAAATGTGATTTTGTTTTAAATGTTAAGTATATTTGCAACGATTAAAAAAATAAAAAATCATATTGTCCTTATGGGGCACTGTAGCTCTACTTCGACTAATGACAATATCTTTTATTTGAATTGCTTGTATTTTTATTTTTCCTAAGAATTTTTTTAAGAAAAAAGGACACATTTTATAAAAACAAAACAACAACAACAACAAACACTTTATCAGAAAGAATGTTTTAAAAGGTTACTGTGTGTGCCACAGAGGTCAGGGTATCACCTGAAAGTGCACATTGACATCACATTCCTGCAAATATTGCATGTGAGTTTGGAATGATGAACTACAAAAAGATTCCTCTCATCTTTCTTGCTTGCTTCATGTCTTGTGTGTGATATCAGGTGTTACACTGACCTCAGGTGGTGTGTTTTCAGTAAGACACTACAGCTGTAGACATCCTGAAAAAAAACACACACATACAGATACACAAACACAAGCTTGTATAGGGCCAGAAATTAAGGGCGGCTTAGGACACAATTAAAAACGAGGGGTTAAATGTGTTCTGATATGTCTTAATATTCAATTCTAAGTCTAGCTATTATAAATAATCCAAAAACTATATATATATATATATATGCCTAATCCAGATGGCAAATAGTACCCATTAATGGAGAAAGCAGTCTTGGTGACATTTTAGATAGGAATTTGGAGATTTCATGCCATTATAAACCATATTCCCCAGGTTCTTTTTTTTTGTCAGGTTTTTAAATTCTTGGACATTATGAGACATTTTATAGCTACAAGGACAGCAAGGCATGTACACGCACATATGCAACACATTCTACATTCATAAAGCACACCTCTCACTGCAGTGACCTTTCCCTGACATTTCGACTGTGCATCTGCCTGTGTTGTAATAAGCTTCGATATAAAGTGTGAAACTGAAAGTGCATCATTATTTAAATGTTACACTGAAACACTTTCCTCAAAGAATTAAAGTGACTATCGTTGCTGGTTTTGTAGTTAGAATTGAATTTTTATGTCATTTATGCTATTTTACTTTGACTAAACCTTGATGTTTAAAGTTTGTTCTCAGGTCCTAAAGAAAGTGCAGCAATGTGCTATTTACTATCATCCATGATAATAGAGAATTGTAGTTGGGGAACGGTACAGGTCATTGAGTTTATTCTCTGGAGTTGGATTTCAGCCAGTTCAGTCCTTGGACAGCTGTTGTCTGTTATGTATGTTATTATGTCTTTATCTCTTGTCTTTAAAAAAAAGATCGACTTTTCCCTTTGTTCTAGTTGTGAATAATTTTGCATCACACTTTATAATCATTTGGCTTCGACCACCAGCATATTTTTTCTTCATCTTACATATAGCATTATGATGATAAAAATGCTTTGCACGATAAGCTAAAAGATTCAAATGGTTGGGTCATTCTGTTTGTACAGTTATAGTTTATTTATGAGACTGTGATGGAATACAAGCGTTCTCCTCATTTGTAAATTGTTAAATGATTAAATGTAAATGAATACTGTGAGCCATTGAACAGTCTGTGGACAGTATACTGAAAATAAATCATTTTAATATGCTGAATTGGTGCTCAAGAAACATGTCTTATTAATGCATCAATGTTGAAAACATTCATGCTGCTCATTTTGTGGACACTGATTCTTTAATGTTATAAATGTTTTTACTGTAACTTTTAGTCAATTTAAAACATCCTTACTGAACAAAAGTAAGAAAAAATGCATGAAAAAATGTTTGAAATGGAAGAACTGCATTTAAAAAAAATAAATACAAAAAAATGCACAGCTAGTCATGAATATACCATGGTCGGTCTCAATACTGGATTGTGATTGGCTGGAAGGTGAATCCTGCTTACACAATGGTAATTTTTCCAGCAAGTTAAAGTTACATTTTTCGCAGCTACGACTCTAGATCTAGACTCTCTGTGAAAACTGTAACCTGTAAATATACACTGTTTTCTGCATACGCTGTGAAACTGAGCTAAGAAGGCCTTAGAGGCCCAGAAAAAATTCTAAAGATTTATGCACGAGTTTGTGCGTGTGTTTTCTCTCTATTATTATAATGTCTTGTGACTGCCTTCCCATTTATTTTCCATTTAGCACAAAATTATCCTGTCAGAGTCAGTGCTTTGCTGTTGGTTTTGCAGAGGTGAGCCAGAATTATGCGAGTGTGTGTGTGGTGAAAGCTAGTTGCGTATGCCTAAGCTTTTCCATGACACACACTTGTTCTGAAACGCTTGTAAACAGAGCACATACACACAGAGCCCTCTGTTCTCACTCTCATGTGATGTATTGTTCCATCACTGATATAAGTGGCATCTGTCTTACAGAGCCTTAAATGGAAGAATTGACCAGAAAAATGCTTGTTTTTTTTCTTTGAGATGTAAGAACGGGTATGACAATTATTCCAATTTCGCTCTCTTTTAGTGTCATCTAGGGGGCACATTCCTATAGGGTTCTTCCTGTTTTGATATGACAGAATCTCCACACCGTGAGATCTCCCAGAATCCCACTGCTCTCTTCCTCTTTCCCAGAGATCTCTGGGGACTGTGCTTATGACCAACTCAAATCTGTCCTCAGTGACCCCACAGATCTTTTCTTAAGACCTCGGCATCTGAAATGAGTGTGTCCTGCAGTGTGACACATCACTGGTTAGCCACTAATATAAAATGGAAGCTGTCCGTGGCCAACTATACTGCATAATCCTTCCTTGGGAAGACAGGCTTAGAGAAGAGAGAGCAGGGAATAAAAACTGGACATATGATAAAAATATGCAATGGCACAATTTCAGCCCTTAAATCTTATTGTAATTAAATGATTTTGCACTACATCAGAGGAACTACATTTTGCTGGTTTGAATCATATCCTTTAGTCAAGATTTTAAAACTTTAAATGTTTCACCTTTTAAAGTTCTTGAAATAACTCTCTTATGGCCACCAAAGCTGCTCTAATTTGATTGCAATACATTTTGTAACCTCTGATCTATCTATAGTCCTGGGACGTCGCTATCCCCCTCATTATCCTAATTTTTTTTTGTAAATTTTTTTATCAATCAACCTTCTTAATATTCCTCATTCAATTCATTTAAAGCTACACTGTGTAACTTTTTTAGTTTATTCTTAGCTAAAAACACCTAGATCTTTCAAAAATATGTGCTCATTAATGTATTTTTACTTCTTTCAAGTAATAAAGTATTCTCGTAAGTTTATAATATGCCATTGAAAATACATACGGGTGAGGGTTTCGAATGCTGGTCGCCATGTTGCCCCTCCATCTTGAAAGTACATTAGCCAAAGAGGGACATACCCATAAATTCAAGCTTCGCCTTTCGCGTTTTAACACTCGATGGCACCGTGTCGAATGTGAAGAGGGGGATTGCCATGTTAATCTTGAACTAAATTGGCCACCGTATGCAGGGCTGGCTCTAGCTCTTTGGTTGCCCTAGGCGAGATGGAGTCAAAAAGTGAGAAAATATTAGAAAAGTGGAAATAAAGCGAACGCCTGGACTTTTGATATTTAAATGACATCCATTATTGTAGATTATTGTCAGTAAAGTTATGTTTGCTATACGTAGTAATACGTAGAAAACTAGCAAGTGATAGCTTAGTGACAATATTAATAATATTTATAAAATAAATATTAATTGATACGATTGATAATACCGTATGAGTTAAAACAAAATCAGAATTGAGAGGAACAGAAACCATTATTCACTAAATGGTCAGATACATTTTCACCACTAGATGGTGGAAAATATCACACAGTGTAGCTTTAAAAAATATAACAAGAAAAATGATTCCATTATAAAAGTATGCCTGTTTTCCCTTTCATTTTTTGTAAAAATAATTTTGGGTTGCTAACGACCTGAGTATTTTTTTTAATTTTTTTTCTGCACAACAATAATTGATTCTTTGATGACTGAATACGTGCAGTTCACCTTTATTCCACAAGGGGGCAATGTCTGATACACAATGAGGAAGTGCCATTTCACTCATAGTTACTGCAGGCAGAAAACAAAAGAATAGAAAGTATCATCACCAAAAATCAGTGATTTACTGCAGATCAAGAACTGAACACAATCACATATTAGATCCAAATACTGATTTTGAAGATGTTCAAAATTACAGTTTTGATAATATGCTTGGGATCGCAAATATGAGCCAGATGCTGGCAAGAACAGCGATGAGGATAAAACATCTGCTCAAGCTGAACCCTCCAAAAGGTATGCTTTTATTCTTCTGTAAATGTAAATATAATATAAGGCGAGTTTTATACAGAAACCCATAGATTTTAGATAAAGATTAGGGTCGCTTATATAATAATGTAATAATTGGTGAAACATTCATGCATTTAAGGGTTAAAACTGTAATACTGTGAATATTATTCTAATTTAAATAACTTTCTATTATAAAACATTTTAAAATAGAATTACTCCTGTGATGGCAAAGCTGAATTTTCAGCAGCTATTCCTTCAGTCTTCAGTATCTCATGATCCTTTATAACATGCTGATTTGGTACTCAAGAGATATTTATTTTCATAATCATTGTTGGAAACTGTTGTGCTGCTTAATATTTATGTGGAAACAGTAAGAGAATCCCCCAAGATCCTATTTCAGTATTCATTTCTTTAAAAAAATTAAATGACATCAGCCTTTTAAAATGCACTTCATATCACTTATAAAGTTTTTTTTTTTTTTTTTTTTTTTTTTTTTTAAGTTAAAAAGTTACAAAAAAATTAAATGACATCAGCCTTTTAAAATGCACTTTATATCACTACAGGGCATTAGATCTGCAGAAGCAGAGCTGAGGATCTCTGAGCTAAATAAAGGGAATTATCGTAATGTAAATATACAGAATGTCAGACATGGGAAAACTTGGCAATTACCTTGTTTTAGTACAACAAATTATAGAAAACGTCAGCATACAATATTTATTTTCACACGTTGTCTCATACACCGTTACCTGATGGCTCATTTAGTATGACTCATGCACTTTCAATGATTACTTATGATTACCTAAAGTTAGCTCACAGTATTACAAATTCATTTATGAACAACCACCACAAAAATGTCACTGCAGAAATGCACTGACATATGTTTGAAAACATTATACATTTCTCTTGGGTTAAAATAAAAAACACAAAAAAACAACAGGCCATACTGAAGAAAAGCCCAAATGTACATGTGTGCAAACTCATCACAGATTTTCAGGAAATGGCATAAGCTACAACATTCCTTTGGTAAACTCATTTACTTCAGTATCTGAAGTATTTTGCTAGATATTTGGCTTAAGTCTTCAACATGACATTACTGCATCATGTGGCTGGAGCAGATGTCCATGTTTAAGTGGGACAGAGACTGGGTGTATTATGGGAAGGCACAGAGAGACAGCTTCAGAATTTCCTTCCCAATTATTGTGCTGGATATTGAATAAGGTCAATCAGAGAGCTGGTTTGTTCAAGGTCACACAGATAAGTCCTTTACCTCACCTTAGCGATCCGGACACAGCAGCTACCCAAAGCAAAATAAAGTGGTGGTAGAAGGATCGCTGTTGTTTAGCATGTTGTCGCGAATTTGAGGTTATCCATTCTTAGTTTTAATATTTTGCATCTAATTATATATATATATATATATATATATATATATATATATATATATATATATATATATATATATATATATATATATATATATATGCATATAAAGTGCTTATCATATCATATGCATTCCACGACATTGCACACTATGCAGTTTCGTGTGACAGGGCCAAATTTATAAGTCAACACCCATGCTGAGTATTTTCTCCTTAAAAACCCAGTGAGCCCAGACCGAGTCAAGACCAAGAGCAGACCATCACTCCTTAAATCAATCTAAAAGATCCATATCTACTGTCTGATAAATGTAAATGGACTAAATGTCTTTATATAAATTAATAAATACAATTAGAATAGTAAGACACTAGCGCGGTTGTCAATCAAATCACTGACAATCAAATTCATGGCACAGAAGTTGCATCTGAATTGGTACAATTACACCTGCATGAATAATTTTCAGATTAATTTATTACTTAACAGTCACAGAATAATTTATTTAACCGATTTCTTCAAAGCAGCTGATTCATTTAATAACGAAACATTGCCAAATTAGCAAAGACACAGTTTAATATTTGTAATGTAATATTAACTTCTTATTTATTGAACTTTGAATAAATAAATATCATATGCAATCATGCTTATATTCATGAAAACAGCTGCTCTCTTGCTCTCTTGCTCTTGTGATATTGCTTATTTATATTCTGTAATATTCTGTAAAAAATATTGTTGGTTTAACTTAAAAAAGTAAGTAACCTGGTTTCCTTAAAATTTTGAGTTTTTTTAAATTGAGTTGATACAATGAAGGAAACTGGTTTAATAAATAGAAACTCAAAATATAATTGTCTCTAAACCACATAAAAAATTGATAAATAATGAAAAAACACAATTTGGCATGTTACACTGCGTCATCAGATGCACACTTACAAAATCTTTTAATATTTGAATAAAGGTTGTCGATTCTCAAAATTGTTCATTGTATGAACTCACATTTTTACTTTCAATTAACTCAAAATTTATATATATATATATATATATATATATATATATATATATATATATATATATATATATATATATATATATATATATATATATATATATATATATATATATATATATATATACATAAATAAATATATAAATTTCAGAATTTTGTGAACATTTATATTAATTTTGGGCATTTTTGAGACAATGCTGCATTGATTTCAGCCCCGACAGCACAGTAACAAAATAAATCGCTTTACAGTTATTGATTGCATTTTAAGCAGTAAGTTTTACATCAAATCACATCAGTGATGTTAAATCAGACAATTTAGTGATATCCTTGCAGTTGTGGTCTTGACGTGTCTTAAGATAAAATCCAGATTTCTCTAAGTCTGAGGCCAAGACAAGACCAAAGAGAAATGCAGTTGAGACTGAGACAAAACCAAGACCTTAAAAAAATGGTTTTAAGACTGGTCTCATGACCAAGACCGGTCTTAAGTACAACAACGCTAGGGCGGATCTTAGCGTATCATTTACTATAACCACTCTAAAGCAGTAGAGTTGTGAAAAAATAGGTAAATTTGGCAATATGGGTGACTTATTTATATTACGATGTTATAATGAAATCCATTTCTCCACTGATTTTTAGAAGGGAGATTGAGATGGTGAACAGGAACATGATTTGTGTAAAGGAACAGTAACTTGAGGAACAGTAACTTGAGTAAAAGTTAACCGAGTGGGTCTCTGAGTGAGTAGAGGCCAGAATAATTTTCATATTCATGATCCCACATATACTAAATTATTTCAAGGTGTAGATTTACATTCAAGCTACTTTAAGGCATGAAGAACGTTTTACTTTAAAATATGTCAATTCGATGACCAAAGATGAGTTTAAAAGGATAAAATTATTGACAGGGACATTGACTAGAGTAGATTTGGATGTATACTTTGGGACGGCTGTCCTGTAGGAAAAGTTCATAGAACATCAAGCTTCAGTCTCTGCATCGTTGCTGAAATGATACTTCAAATAATTCATGATGTCCTTCATACAGTCAAGATTTTCTTGTCCTGCAAAAGCAAAGCATCCCCATATAACATGACTGGACCGCCTCCATGTTTGGCCATGGAGATGGTGTTCTTCTGCTCATAAGCTTAGCATTGTTTCCACCAGATATAGTGCTGACCCATGGGTCCAAAAAGTTTCAGTTTGGTAACATCACTCCATAAAACATTCTTTCAGGACTCCACAGGTCTTTTTAAGTTTAGCATATTCAAGTCTGCCTTTTATGTTCTTCTTGGTCAAGTGTGGCATTCTGCAAAATTTATCAACATGAAGGCCATGCTTAGTCTTTTTATACTCTGCACTGAAATGTGTGTTTTTTTTTAAATCATTTCATTATGTCATCTTGCAAGTTTTGCAAGGCAATAAATAGAGTTTTTTTTTTCCTCAGTTGCTCTCGTCAAACATTGTATTCCTTTGAATGATATTGTGCCTTTTCTTTCTTGTACAACACATTTTAAACTTATGAATAAGGCAGTTGTGTCTCTAGGAACTTTTAGTGTTTTGGAAATCGTGTAGCCTTTGTAATAATAAAACAGCAGCATTGCATATGGGGTGAATACTTATTCCTATAAAAATGTATACAATTCCTATAATTTAAAAGCATTATATTATATATTGACGTTATCACTTTTGAATGTGTCACTATATGATTATGGTTATAGATGCATTTTTTTTTTAACTCTTTATCTATCTCGCAAAACCTATGGTGATACCATGGTGCTTTTTTGTTAGCTTCTTAATGACCAGAATGAATAGGCAACACTACACTGTAAAACACAAATTGAAAAAAGTTGACAAGACTGATTTTGTTCTGTTGGTTCAGCAAAAATCCCTACTGTAAAAATCTTGTACACCAAAAAAAATCTTAGTACTAATTTCCACTAGCTTTGTTGACTCAACGTTTGTAAATAACAGTAATAAGAACCGAAAATACATTTTCTTTGACACACAAAAATATGTTTAGTTGAGTCAACGTGACATTATTTGTTTTCTGGAGAGATGCAACTAATCTGTAACAAATCTTTTGTAGTTGAGCAAATTCAACATGTTGTGTCTTTTGGAAACAGTTCTTATTAAGAATGAACAGTTTCAGATGTAGACTTTTTTATTGAAATTTTTTGGTTACCATTTTGGTGATGAGTGTTTCCTTTAGTTGGGCAGTTTGACTCTTAGTGGATTGTATGAGTTTGTAAAAGTGTTTAACAAAACAAATATGTTGCAAAGAATGCTGTAACCAATAATCAGGTGATCTAGAGAACAGCATTATAAAGGGGAGTAGTTAACTACTTTATTCATGATCAAAGTAATTTTTTTGGTAAATTTTATATTATATTTACCAACAAAGTTTTTTTTGCAGCAGATCAGTTATTCTAAATTTAAATTTTTAAATACATTGTGGGATTTTTTTTTTAAAAAATGTAAAGACACACACACAGACATCTAGAATCAGCATATGAATCTCAACAATGGTGACATGTTTCATGCTGCAATGCATGATGGGAGCCCTCATTTTAATACTACATTAGCTCCCAGCATGCATTGCTGCATGAAGCATGACACCATTTTTGAGATTCACATGCTGATTCTTGATGTCTGTGTGTAGTAAAACACCACTCCAAATCCATTCCTCCTGTTTTTAAAACTTGGCTCACATTTCTAATCTTGTTTTTGGTGGTTGGCCCTGACATGAAGTCTATTTAATTTTTTTGTAACAGAAGATAATTCTGAACTCCTGGCCTGGTTTAGATTTCCTACTTGAATCATTTATTGGGAGTTGGAGCAATTGATGATAAAAGGCACAGGCATTAGAGTGGGGGCAGAGGGGCATCGGATGCTCTGTACATAGACTTGTAACGTGTAGTTTGACCTCTTTCACAGAGTTTAAAACACAGTTCAAAGGAATAAAACATTCTGCAATGCAGCTGGCTTTACATGCAGAGCACTGAATGTTTGTGTATGGTAAAATAATGTGAAACACACAAATATAGCACAAAATGATAGCATAAATATGAGTCCATATTTAAGTCTGACTGGGCTGATCAAAATGGTGTATGAACTACAGGGGGTATTTAATAGCCCTTATATCTTTTTTTCCTCATGTAAAGAATACTGCACCATCAGCTTTTGAAAGAATTATTCCTTAAAAACCCTGTTGGGGACTAGAATAACTCAGCGTGAGTGTTACTGTGAGAACAGATGCCCATTTCATTCGCCTACCGGACATTTTAAGTTCATTTGACAAGTTTATTTATTGGTCCTCGCTTTGCAGGACAAAACGCTTGGCACTAAACCTCAGAGCATATAAACAAGGCATACATCAACAGTTCTCTCCCTTATCCAGCACTTTTAACATAGCTGATCACCAGTATACACTACTGTTCAAAAGTTTTAAAGAAATTAATACTTGAATTCCGCAAAGATGCATTCAGTTGATCAAATGTGACAGTAAAAACTGGTTGATTGTTAAAAGAAATACATAAAATAATAAAATATTAAGCAGAACAACTGCACATATAATAATAGAATAATATATCAAATGTAACTTGAGCACCAAATCAGCATTTAAGTGGATTTCTGTTATATCAAGTGATACTGAAGACTGGAGTATAATGGCTGCTCCCATTCAGTTGTGAATCAGCTGTGCCATCACATAAATACATTAAATTTTAATAAATATGTACTGTATTTCTAATTCTAATAATATTTCACATTATAACTGTTCGTATTGTAGTTTTAAATAAAATAAATACAGCCTTGGTTAGCATAAGGCCACATCCACATGAAGCTTTCAAATCCTTATTTTTTTCCTCGAAATATCTGCGTACACGAAACCACCAAAACCGACTCAAAACAATGTAGTATACAGGCCAGACCAATATGCGGCACTGTAATTCTGCAACAGCAACAGTCAAGTGAGGTAAAAACTTAATAAAGTAACAATAAATAAATGTAATATACTTACTAAATGGTATTACTGCCTACACCTACCCCAACCCTAAAACTACCCTTACAATAATGCCAATACAGTTTTTAAATGACACAATATTTAGGTGTACTGCTACTTGGGCACAGAGATATCACAGCTCTCATCCTCACGTCCTCCGGCTGTTGAGCGTTGGCAATGTGTTGTTTGATATCTGAAGTAGCAGTGCTTCGCGTGTGCTTCCCCATAGTCAATATCTGCTTAGGAAATCGCCTAGTCTTAATCTGCATCGCTATTTTTACTCGTTGTGAATATGTAGGCCACAAGAAGTAATTAGGTGTTTTGTTTTGTGTTTTTGGGATCACTTTTACACAGGACATGCTATCTGGCAACAGAGGTAGCATTCATTATGTCAATATTCATTATGCTAAGCTAAGCTAGAAGCGACCCTACCAAACTGCCATACACTGAGACAAAAATGCATTTGCCCACATATCTAAATGTATGAAAGAAGTTGGATAAGCCCTATTTCTAAAAAAGACTTTAAGACAGCTCAAACATCCATTTTAATCGGAGACTAGACTTAAGCCTCGTCTATAAAATCGTAATTTATCTTCAAGATAAAATACTGCCATTTTGTTCTTTATTTGCATATGAAAACTTGATAATGTATAAGAATCAATGTATCCGATTATATTCTATAAAAAAATTAAAAAACACTGAATGAATTGAATCATTCATTCGAAATTGAATCTTTGAAGTGAATTGGATTGAATCGTTCAAAATCTGCAAAAATAGTACATGAATCGTAACGAAAAACCTATAATTTGTGAGTCAAATCAATTATTTTTCTGATAAGTAATTCACACCATTACCATAGGCAGAAATTCATACGGTCCCAAGCGCACAAAACAAAGGGATAGAGAATGTGAGACAGTTGCTCAATATGGGGAGTGATTTTTGAAACCGTCACTGTGTTAGTGCCACTGAAACAGTTCTAAGAATCCCAAATCCACCATGAAGCCCAGATTCATACTTCAACTCCCTGATAAATCCCACGACTGACACAATCCAGCCCATTCAGAATGTCTGAGCAGCATCATGCGTTAAAACGGAAATACTTCATTGGTCTCATTATCTCTATAATCAACATTGCTGTGTTGTTGGGAGAATAACCAACTGAGCATCTATCTCTCCGTCTACGTTACTAATAAAATCCATTGCTAATTGCATTGCTCATTCATAGAAAGAGATCGTTGGAATAAGCAGGATTCCTTCTGTACTCGTATGTCAAACAAAAACTCCCACACTCAAGACTCCCATTGCTCAGTCTGTCCTTGAACTTATAATAGTTCATGTCTCCATTAGCAGTAGAAAAGAGTCGTTCAAGCCCTTAAATGGCTCGCATTCACTCCAGTGCTCCGTAACAAACACAAATCCCCACAAGAACTCCAGCCACCAGCCCTGGATTTCAACCTTACAAATAAATGACAATTACACAGCATGGCGTGTTTTGCTTGGGCTGGTTCCTGTCTAATGGATCCTGCTGTATAAATAATGACTGTGTTTTGGACGACGCCTCCAGGGTCTTGTGGAATAGGGCAAGGATGAATAAACACAGAAAGCTATGAGAGACTTTACCTAAGGGACCGAGGTTGGCAAGCCAGGCTGCTGTCTATCACCTACACAAACACATAAAGGTAAAAATATACATGCATACAAGCACACCCTCAACAGATTACACATACTACACCTGTCACACATCAGCAGACGCGAAAATGCCTACACATTCTCCCGTGACGCCAGTTTCTTGGATTGTGAAACATTCCACAGATGCCCATGGCAGAGGATGTAAGCTGGAGTGATGTCATCGCTTTCAAAAGGGTGTGGCAGTGAGCTGGCATAGTGATTTATGATGTGGTATTTGAAAAGTATGGCGCTATATAAATGCTTTTAATCAGAACTGTGTATACAAGCAAGAGCAAACATGGAGAAGGAAGAAAGCATCTGTAGAAGAAACATGCTGGAACTGGTTTGTAAGCAGCTAAAAATAAAAGCCAGCATGCATACTGGCCACTCATGAAGAGATGCGCGAAAGCACATGACATAAAAAGTACACTACAGTTCAAAATGATACCTTTAAGAAATGATACCTTTATTCAGCAATGATGCAAAAGAAGATATATATATAATGATGGTAACGACAGTCATAAGTCATTTCATGACATCAGACTTAATAAGACACTGTCATTATTTTTACCCCAACTAGAAGGTGCATGACTATAAAACATAAATATATAGGTCGTAATAAGGTGCTTGAAAAACGAAATCTTGTCGCATTTTTTAGAGGACAGTTTGATATATATATATATGTTTGATATATATATATATATATATATATATATATATATATATATATATATATATATATATATATATATATATATATATATATATAAATATATACACATACATATATCAAACAATAGGTAGGGGAGACGGATCTCACGAAAATGCGTATAAATAGTACGAGTTTGCAATCTCGTGGAATGTATACGCCAAAATGAGTTTTGGCGTGCTTATGGTACGCGGTTTTTCGCGTGCATATGATACGCACTTTATGGCGTATTATACATACGAACCCCCCACCCCACCACCCTAAACCTACCCAAGAGCGTGTCATATATACGCCATAAAGTGCGTCTCATATGCACACGAAAAACCGCATTATTAGGAACAGATGTTCAATTTCTCATTAATGCAATTATCTAATCAACCAATCACATGGCAGTTGCTTCAATGCATTTAGGGGTGTGGACCTGGTCAAGATAATCTCCTGAACTCCAAACTGAATGTCAGAATGGGTAAGAAAAGTGATTAAGCAATTTTGGGCGTGGCATGATTGTTGGTCCCGGACGGGCCGGTCTGAGTATTTCACAATCTGCTCAGTTACTGGGATTTTCAAGCACAACCATTACTAGGATTTACAAAGAATGGTGTGAAAAAGGGAAAACATCCAGTATGTGGCAGTCCTGTGGGCTAAATGCTTTGTTGGGTCAGAGGGGAATGGCCCGACTGATTCAAGCTGATAGAAGAGCAACTTTGACAGAAATAACCACTCATTATAACCGAGGTATGCAGCAAAGTATTTGAGAAGCCACAACACACACAACCTTGAGGTGGATGGGTTACAACAGCAGAAGACCCCACCGGGTACCACTCATCTCCACTACAAATAGGAAAAAGAGGCTACAGTTTGCACGAGATCACCAAAATTGGACAGTTGAAGACTGGAAAAATGTTGGCTGGTCTGATGAGTCTTAATTTCTGTTGAGATACCTATGGTAGAGTCAGAATTAGGCATAAATAGAATGAGAACATGGATCCATCATGCCTTGTTACCACTGTGCAGGCTGGTGGTGGTGGTGTAATGGTGTGGGGCATGTTTTCTTGGCACACTTTAGGCCCCTTAGTGCCATTTGGGCATCGTTTAAATGCCACGGCCTACCTGAGCATTGTTTCTGACCATGTCCATCCCTTTATGACCACCATGTACCCATCCTGTGATGGCTACTTCCAGCATGATAATGCACCATGTCACAAAGCGCGATTCATTTCAAATTGCTTTCTTGAACATGACAATGAGTTCACTGTACAAAAATGGCCCCCACAGTCACCAGATCTCAACCCAATAGAGCATGAATATATATACTGCTCTTATGATATACTGCATAGTATGTGCATTGGGAAACATTGTAAAATAAAGTGAGACCACACGGACAATGAAAATAATAAAAAAAAAAAAAAAAAAAAAAAATCATAAAATAAAAATGTTTTCTGAAGGATCATGTGACTGAAGACTGGTGGAATGGATGATGGCAAAAACTGTTTTGCCATTGCAGGAATACATTTTCAATTTGAAAACAGTTAATTCACATTTTAAAGTTGCAGTCCGTAACTTTTTGTGCTCTAGCAGTTAATAAACAGTTAATAAACTGTATGCGTCTTGCGGAAGAACATTGCAACATTGACATTTTCTCTGGGGAAAAGTGCTCTGAATGTGCAAACTTAGCTAACACAATGCTAATGTGTTCTGTGTGGTTGCCACTGCATTGTTATGTGGTTGATAAGCTGTTCTGTGGGGTTGATGCATTGCTGGCAAGGTCACTGGGCCATTCTGGGTGGACACTATTTGCTTAATTACTGAAGTCAAAAGTGCCCATTCCCAATTGTGTGAATAGATGTGACTTCAGCTCCTTCTTTTTCACTGCAAGTCAGAATTTTCCAGGTGATATTCAGGTGAACATTGTAATCTACTAACTTAGAAAAGTAATGGCACACATCATGTTTTCACTACAAAGTATAATATAGTTTGAGGTTTTGGAAAAACAAACAAACAAACAAACAAAAAAACAGAACTGCAGGACAGTATGATCTGTGGTGCGCACATGGAAGATGCAGATTTAAAACAACCCTGTGATGCTCTCTAATAATAATAATAATAATAATAATAATAATAATAATAATAATAATAATAATAATAATAATAATAATAATAATAATAATAATAATAATAATAGACCTTATTTAGAGCAGTGCAATGACAGGTATGAAAGCGAGGCTGTGAGGGATAGACTTGCTGTGTTTTTAATGGCATTGTAAAAAGCTGTATAAAGCTCCTAGACGACTTATAATTTTCCACAGCTCATGTTGTCTGGAGTTTTTTTGTCTAATGGAATTTCTTGGAAAGATAATTTTGCAGTGTTTCATCAGCAGAACAATCCAAAAACACATGGAATAATAGCACAGCCCACTAAAGAGCCGTGTGCCTATCCCTCACATAATTGCTTTCATTACCATAAAAAGTGGCGCCGCTGTGAATAAGGTCTATACAAGCGTGCAAAAATACCCAAAATGAACACAGTCAATGCAGTGTTTAATACAAAACTAATTGAAATCTTGTGATGCATTAAATTGAACGATTTTTCCCAAATTTCAATTTATTTGCATGCTTAATTGCTTTATTATAGACAATTTATGTGGAATTTCCCTCAGAATTTCCCTTACTGACTGATGATGACCTTCATAAGCAAGGCACGATGAGAACAATCTTATGGGCAAAAAAAAAAAAAAAACAATTTTTTTTTTCTTCTCTGCTCTTCTTTTTATGTTCCTAGAGTAAAAATAAAACTGAATGGAAAAGTTATCAAACCCAGTGTCATAAACTTTTCATCATTTAAAGATGTTTACTATTTCAGTCCAATCAAAATCATACCTGTACATCACACTCACACACACTCGCACACACACACTCGCACGAACACACACACACACACACACACACACACACACACACACACACACACACACACACACACACACACACACACACACACACACACACACACACACACACACACATACATACATACACACACATCTTACCTTTCTTGTACGAAGCTTGACAAGGGTGCTTTCAGCTTTTGGGACAATCTCAGGGTCTTTGGCAGTAATTGCATTTTGATTTGCCCGATGTTCCTCGTAGAGTCCCTCAGGTTCTCCTATAGTTGGTTCCTTTAGCCTTGAGATTTGATCTTCTGAGTTTGTCACATTCTCACTGTTAATGGTGTTTAAGTCCGTACATGTTGAATGATCCGGCATCTCTGCTGGTTTCTGAGCAGAAGCATCATCTCCAGATTCAGAAAAGGACCCCTCATGGATGGTCTGGAGTTTTGAGGGGGTTTCCATTTTTCCAAATAATTCCAGTTGAGTAGTTTCACAAGCAGTTGTTTTACAACTCCCAACTTTTAACATCACATTATCAGAGTGATCAGAACATTTAAAAATGCCATCACCCTCCTGATTATCATTGTCTTGTAGCCCTCGAGTCACTATGTGATGTTTGCACACCAGACTTGCTTGACTAACATCTAAGCTAGTTTCTGGAATGTGATGAGTTTCTTGAGATGTTGATGATGATAAAAAGTTTGGGATCATAGTATCATCTGAGAACAAGCATTCAGCTTTGCCAGATATTAAAACAGTCTGTTCAGACATTTCACAACATTGTCCTTCCACAATATTGTGTGGATCAGCAGATTTCTGTGGTGAGTCAGAGGTGGGAGGTAAATCAGTTAGGTCTGTGATCCCGCTTGTGACACTCATGTGTTCACGTAACATCTGACAACTCACAGTGACCTTCAACAATGATTCTGTATTTTCTACAGAAGTTCCACTTTTGGAATAAGTCAGTTCAGAACAGTCAACTTTGACAGAGTTGTTTAAGGAGATACTGTCCTCCAACACATTTGATAAATCATTTATTTCCTCAATCTGAGCCAATTCGGTGGTAGAAGGCACAGAATGTGTCAGGCTACAGGGAGCAGATACTTTATCCTTGTTTAGTTCCTTATTATCTGGATCTCCATTGTGAGCTTGCAAATTTCCCAAAGCAGAACACTGCAATTCATCTTGATCTGCCACGTTGTCTGAAGGTAGACTGCTATCTCGGTCACTCTTGTGCCGTGCTGTCTCACTGACGGTGTCTCCAGGTAGCAACGATTGACTCTTTGGACTATCGCAGTTAGGTTGAGATCCACACTGAAACTTCTGCACTACCTTCTCTATCGTTTTCATTCCGTCTCCAATATCATTTTTAAGGCAGGATAAAGTCCAAGGCTGGTGATGACCACACTCAGGCATCGAGGCACACCTGCTACGCTGGTACCGCACATGGCAGCAGACCAAGTCTAGGTCATCATAGCTGTACTGTAATCCTGTTCGCGGGGTCACATGATCCTCCCAGCTTCTCTTACGAACGGCAACAGGCATGGCCAGATCCCTCTGCTAGCCCATAGAGCCTTTTTATTACGGCCCACGGAAAGCACAAAACCAGACAGAGGTCCTTCTGCAGAGAGAGTGAATTTCTTACTTCATTGTCAAACACTTATAAGTAATGATGCGATCTTTATGTGTGAGAGAAATGAAAATGCCATGTGGAATGAATGCTATTGACATTGAATCTCAAGTGCTCTTAAACATGTTTAGTCTAAAGAGTCTGTTTTATGTTACACTGAAAAGCGCATTGACAACTTAATATGCCACAAACCTTGTGAACATTATAAATACGAGATTTATTTTTTTGAAGAACCAAGTGCACACTAAGCAACACTGACTCATTTTGGATACTTACAGAAATTATTATTGTTATAATATACTGTATATATGTATACCTTTTCAGCGTTAAACATATATATTCAACACAGATTTTAAAAACAGCTGCGTTACAGAAACGTGAAGAGAAAAAATAAACGAATCACATTTGCCCTTGCGCCAATCATTGAGTCAGCCAAGCATTTCACCAGACCCTCCACCCACTCAAAA